>NW_011901005.1:0-2827 GCF_000151845.1 Pteropus vampyrus | reverse complement strand
TCATACAAATTTGCCTGATACTTTCCCAGAAACCTTCAACCTCCATGTTTGTAGCTGCCTAATAAGCTTGATACCTATAAAGAAAAAAAAAAAAAAAGTATTCTGACACTTGTGAAAACTAGTAAGGAAGATTTTATTTATGACTATTACAATAGATCTCAAGACTTTGGCAATATCAGGGAGAGATTGGGCTCAAGCCCATATAGATTAAGAACAAGTGAGGATTTATGTCGAAGGAACACGCTGAGGGGTCAGTGGTTGGAAATTACTAAGGGGATCGAGAGAAACATCAGGGATAGGGAGACTTCTTGCTCAACTGAACTCACAGAGTTCTTGCTGAGGGCAAGCCAGGATGGTCAGATAAGTGTTAGGGGATTCTCTCTAACCTGACTTGGTGAGATTCTTGATAAAACTGTGCTATGGAGGCCTGGCAAGAAATAGAGCAAAGGTGGAGGTCTGCTTGAGAAGAGGGCTTAGTAGAGCCAGACTAAAGTTTGGTCATATAGAGCCTCTTATCACACCGTATATAATATCATTATGAATTATGTTTCTCTGAGTTCCAAAAGAGTGAATTTTACAATTACTTTTGACATAAAAATAACTTGTAAATGTAAATTACATTTATGTTGGGGAATCTACTTTTACTAATCAGCCTTTTCATGGAAATCTGGTTGAATTGTTTATGTCCCTTCAGAGTCCTATCTGTAATGCAGAGAGTTATGCATCAATTTGTCAAGTTTTCTGGAAAAAGTTTCTTTAATATGAAAATCTAAATCAAAAGATGTTCATTTACCATGCAAATATATCTTTTTCTTTGATTCACAGAACTATAAAATATCATATAGGGGTTTTAATTAGCAACCAGTACATGTATACAATGAAGATATAAATTACATAATTATTTTTAGTGTTATTAAGATATTACTTTATTACTTGTGTATTACTCAAGTGTTACTGAGAAATATATGCATGAGTGAAAAATAGCACGAAAAATTTCCATGGATTAAGAAAAATTAAAAAAACAAAACAAAAACAAATATTTTAAATGCCTAATGAATCCTAGACACTATGCTAGGAAGGGACGTATAAACTAATAAGATAGACTTGCTTACTGACCACAAGTACTTCATACGCTGCTGAAGGATATCACATAATAAGCATTTTTCTCATATCTTTTGATATTATTATTCGCTTTCTTAATTTTACCTGACTCCATCCCAAGGATCTAAAATTTCATGAATTTCCATATAATAGTCCAGTGTGCCCTGTGTTAACAACTCTTGTAAATTTCTGTATCTGCTGAGAGGTTAATTGCTCTTACTTTACTTTGGTACTTTATCTAAAAAACAGGATGTCACTAATTTAGAGAGAAAACCCTTCTATTTCTCTCTCTCCTCATTTTTGCTCTTGCTCGCAAACTCTATACCTCTAATTCTCTGTCTTTGTCTATAAAATATAAGTTTAGTCAAATCTAAGTTTAATGAAGAAACATTTCATTTATAAATTATTTATTTTAAAAATGACGTCTTTTAGCCTCAGTATTCTTATCTGTGAAAGAAAGAGGAAATAATGCCTATTCCAAGGAATTATTTACAAAACTATAGTACCTGTAAAAGGACATAGACAAGTAGTCCAAGAAATAATAGGATCTCAAATGATAGTCAAGTCCCCTTTCCTTTTTATGGATGGAATTAACTCATTACTAGTTCTTTATTACTAGTATTTCATTTAAGAAAGAGTTGTGCTATAGTCGACAGGTGTTACAATTAGGGTAAGAAAAAAAATTATAAAGATGGATAAAAAATTTTCTGAATGCCTACTATGTTTTAGGCATTGTACTATGCTTTTCTGGTTCTAACTTTCACTATAACCTTTGACAAATAACCTAGAATAGCCTACTTTAAGTTTGTCTTCAAAATGAGTTAATAGCAATTTTCATTTCCCTATAGATATTAGTTTGGATTATAGAGGTGGAGAAAAACAAAGTTTTCCATTGTTTAGTGACTTGGGGAATGATAGATTAAATCAAATTAAACATCTCTTCTTTCTTTTTTCTTTTTCTTTCTTGGATTTGGATACAGACGGACCTAGGTCTGATTACTGGATCCAGCCCCTACTTATTAGACACATAACTGTGAGCAATTAAAAAGGTACTTAATGTTATTAATATTATTTTAATTAGTCCTCATCTCTTTAAAAATATGTAATATCACGATGATGATTAATTTTCCTTCCACCTTTCTGAAATAGATTAGACCGCATTTTAAAAGGCGAGAATAATGAATTCCTCAGAATGTGTGAGATTTCCTCTTCTTCATGTTCTAAGTCTAAAGGTAGCATCTAGGCAGGAGAAGATGTACAATTAGCACATAAAGCCTGTCACCATTTCTTCTAAAACATCAGCCAGTTAGGAACTGATGAGTTTCCCATACCTGACTGTATTGTATTCTACTCTACACAGTTTAGTACATAAATAGGTAGATAAATGCATGATTAATTATAGAAGTACTTTTTAAATAATTTAGAATATGCATGTTTGTAATGAAATATGATATGTAAATAAAAATTTATTAATAATTTTTATAGTTAATAAACTATCATTAGACAATTTCAAGAGTGAATTAGCAAAAATAATTAAACAAAGGAGCATCATTGAAATGCATACATACTTTTTACAATAATTGCTTTGAAAGAAAACATTTGAATACAAAATATATAAATATATACAAAATTTCAGTACTTTAAATTGTATCTTTCATTTTTGCATTATTTTAAATTAAAATTCCATAATTATATATTAGTTTCTAAATGCTTTTAGATCTTCCTC
>NW_011901004.1:0-2076 GCF_000151845.1 Pteropus vampyrus | reverse complement strand
GCTCATCCTAGCCCGAGTCTTCAGAAACCAAGCATAATTCTTCTCACCTGCCTTTCCTCCAGTGTCACTGTGATCAAAACACCCTGGCCAGCTCCTAGTTCCAAGAGAGCAAGAGCAAGAAAAACTCAGAGTAGAGCCACCCAGCCGACCCACAGAACCTCGGTGACAGGCTGGGTCATCTCGGTCATCCAGCCGAGCCAGCCTAGACCAGCCAAATGCCAGGCTACTCATAGATGCAGCAGAATAACTCTTACCTAAGTCAGGTATAGTTTTGTCACCCACTAGCATTATGGCAGTAGCTAAATGATACAATCTGATCATTTTTTTTGATGGAGATTATATGACATACCAGTTATCAACACTGAAACATTTTGTAGTTGAAGTGAAGGGTACTCACTTCAAAGTTACATGTTTTATGCACCCAGGCCTCACGATAAATGTGACCAGTAACAGCAGAGGATAAATTATCTTTCTGTTCTCTCTATAGAAAATATAGCAAAATCAGTACCTTATGAAAACTTCGAAAAGATTATAAAATATTATTACTATATATCAGAAATCATATATATTTGTGTGTGGTATTTACGAAAATGTTAACCTCTAAATTTACATTTTTTTCTGATTTCTCTTTTTTTTTTTAACTGCTTTATCGAGATGCTCCCATAAAATAAACGTCGCATGTGTGACTTTTGGTATGTGTACACACCCATGAAACTGTCACCGCAATAAAAAATGGATCTGTCCACCGTATCAGAAACTTTCCTCGGACCCTTTGCGGACCCCGACCCCCTCACTAAGCGGCACTGCTGTGCTTTCCGTCACTAGTAATTAGTTAGAATTTTCTAGAATTTTATAAAACTCGAATCATACATCTGCTCTTTTTTTTTTTTTATGGCTTCTTTTATTCGGCACAATTATTTTGACATTTCTCCGTGTTGGTTCATTTTTTTTTTCATCCTTTGGTAGAATTCCATTGTGTGAATAGGACTTAATTCATTTATACATTTACCTTTTGATGGACAATTACGTTTTTTCCAGCCATTGAGTAATACAAAAAAGTTGACATGCACATCCACGTGGACGCGTTTGCGTGGACACATGCGGATACACGTCTTGGGCAAATACCTAGGATGAGGATGAAGAGTGTACAGTAGGTGTGCATTTTAAATGGTTAAGAAATTGCGCATCTGTATTCTGAAGCGGCTGTCTCATTTCCCACTCTGACTGGCATTGTGCGAGACTTCTAGTTCCTACACGGCCTGGCCAAAACTTAGCACGAATAGTCTTTATTTATTTACTTATTTCTTCTTTAATCATTCTAATAGGTGGGTGGTGGTGTCTCATTGTGGTTTTCATTTGAATTTACCTAAACCACTAACGAATCCAGTATCTTTCATGCGCTAAACTGCTATCTGTCTATCTCCTTTGGTGAAGTGTCTGTTCCTGTCTTTTGTCCATTTATAAAAGGGTTGCTTTTCTTATTATTGAGTTTTGATCATTATTTATGTATTCTGGATACAAAGTCTCTTATCGGATGACTGATTTGCAAATATTTTCTTTCAGTCCTCGACTAGTTCTTTCTCTTTCTAGCAGTGTCTTATCAAAAGCAGAAATTTAATTTTGATTAACTCCGATTTATCGATTTGTTCTTTCGGGGATCATCCTTTTGGTGTTATATCTACAAAATCTTTGCCTAAACTATAGTCACAAAGGTTTTCTCCCATATTTTCTTCTAGAAGTTTAATAGTTTAGGCCTAATATATTTTTAGTTAATATTTGTATATAGTATGAGGTATAAAGCTCGTTGTTTTTTTTTTTTGCTTTTACATTCTATAAAACTATCTTTTTGTTCACTAAATTGTTATTGCACTTAAATTAAAAGTCAATTGACCATATACGTGTGGACATTTATCTGGAATCATTATTTTGTTCTAATGATGCATTTGTGTACTTTAATACTTTCACCTCTGTCTTGATTATTATAATTTCGTAAAAACTCTTAAAGTCAGGCAGTGCAAACTTTCCATATTTGTTCCTTTTTTCAAAATTGTTTGGCTATTTATTTGTATCTCCACA
>NW_011901003.1:6651-7816 GCF_000151845.1 Pteropus vampyrus | reverse complement strand
TACAGCAGATTCATAGAAATGTATATACTAAATTTTCTCCCTAAATGCAATTTTCTTTTAACCCATTTCGAGGGGTAACTCCAATATACAGACAATTTGAAAGATTTAAACATCTATGTAAACATGTTTCTCTGTAAGAAAAAAAAATCAACTTTCAACCTGAACACAGCTTACCATACTTTGATTAGAACATAGGAGGAAAGGAAGTGTTTAACAAAAATTAATCATGGCTACTATAACATTACATTCAAACCTAAGTAGATCATAACACTTCCTACTCAACTCAAATTCAAGTTTCTATCAAACTGCATAATTTTAAGAGATATCAGTAAGCTTGGTTTATTTTTCCTCAGTTCTGACTGGCCAGAAGACAGACTCTTTTCTTAAGGATATGAACATTTCTCAATATCTCCAACTTGGCTGCAGAGGCTATTAAAGTGAACTAAACTTCTAAACATAAAAGATCACTTTAAAGAATGCACTCACAGAAAACTACCTTAATTTTTAAGTAATTTTTTAGAACAAGAGCTATACATGTTCATTATGGGAAAAAAATCATAAAAGGGGAAAAGCTATTTAATATTTTGGGCTGTGTATACAGAGAATTCCTGGGTGGTCCCCCTTTAATCCCTCATGAAATCTAATATACATGTAATATACTTGTTTTTCATAATTGTAATCTACCTTTTCCCATTATATCATAGAAACAGGCCCCATCTTTTTAAGCAACCATTTAGTATTCCATTACAGTAATTAGCATGATTACTTAATTAATCCCCCATTGATGATCCTTGAGGTTATTTCCAATTTTTCTTGTTATAAACAGTGGTGTAAACATCTTCATATGCATTGTTTAACATGTTTTTCCAGAGTCAAGTTTACAAATATTTTAAATTTTAATATATTTCAGATTGTCTTCCAGAAAGGCACAATGTTACCTCCTCAGTGATCACTTATGCTAGTGCCTTCATGAACCTCATTGCAGATAAGGTCACAAGACTTGGAGACATTGACTTACCATTATATCATCACCACCTCGCAGCTTCTCACATACTGTAAAAGGGTGGTTTAGTTCTTGGTAATCTTCATGTAGATTTATACCCTCCCAATTACAGTACAGAGCATTCGCTGAGCAAATTTGTGTTAATATTGTATCTATTAATAT
>NW_011901003.1:0-2526 GCF_000151845.1 Pteropus vampyrus | reverse complement strand
ACACTGGTCTCTAAATGTAGAATATATACCATAGTACTACTTGGCACATAGTAAGTGCTCAAGAGTATTAAAGAATGAGAGAGGTTGCTGCTGAGGCTTAAGGTACTAATTGGGTAGATAGGTGGAGTTTCAAAGGTCAACCAAATAGTGGTGATTATCACCATGGATTATCTGAGTATAGATGACCAAATTGTCAGCTCCATGTTCCATGATTTTTAAATAGGATTACCAAGAAATCATTTAGTCCTAGAGTTTAATAGCAGCATTTCGTTAGCCATCTTGAAAAGAACAAACACATCCTACAAATTCTTTGTTTGACAAATAGCCCAATATGTGAAACAGCACCTGATCCTGAAGTGAGACCTAGTGCCGACTTATTTCTGGTGTGATAAAACACAGCACCGGGCTCTGGGTGGGTTGGCCTTCATAAGCCTGATTAGCAGCCTTTGCAGCAGCAAGTGCAGCAGCTATGGTGAAAGAAATGCTCTCTTTCCAGAAGAGCAGGCTACTCTTTCAGAAGAACTGCTATTGTAGAGTTAATTCTTCTAGAAGGCCAAGGGCGTAATGGTTGGAGGAGATAAGGCAGAACTGCTGCTATTTAAGAGAGGATGACTTTAACCAGCATTTTCATCACTTCTGAAATGTGCTCAAAGATCTCATCTTCCCAGGGTAAAAACTGGATCGAGAATTAGGATCCACTTCCAGTACAAGCCATAAATAGTAGTGGAGCATTTAACTTGCTCATTAAATCCAGTTTCTTGGATCACCCCAGGTAATAATTAATAATTCAGAACTATGAGATAGGTTTGCAGCAAGAGAGTAGCTTGGACAATCACTTCAAGCCTCTGGTATAAGAATATTGCCTAGGTTCAAGATATAGGTCAAATAAGAAGTGCTTTTTCATTCAGTAAACATATTCCAGAGACCTACTGTGCACCAGGCATGGGGATAGGAACTCATGGGGAGATGTGTCAGGATTTCACGGGCTCACTGGGAGCTGAACTTGACCTTTCAAAAGGAAAAAAGAATCTGGATAAAAAAGCAAAGGAGGATTTTTAAAAATTAAAATATTAGAATACAGAAAATCCTCTTTTCTTCCTTTGGCTATTACTGATTTTCAGCATCCTGACAAAGCTGAGGGAAGTAACACCATCAGCTGAAATAAAACTTCTAAAATCATCTTTAAAATACAATTTTAGGTGGGTTGTTATGAGAGATGAACTAAGTTTAATGAAGAAATGTTTTTCTAAAACTTAACTATCAACCACTGAGTGTTAGCTGCCTACTCAACATGACAGTGATTTCAATAAACATTTTTAAAACAAAAAGCAGTCTTAACATACCTCAAATTCTAGATGATAATGTATTTTGTCCAAGTATATAGCTTAGAGCAAAAAAGAACACATTTCATTATCCGTGAACTGGCAAGAATTTGTGTTTTTAAAATTCTTACTGCCCTTCTTTAGGTTGGGCACTCGTGAAGAAAAGTAAAGATATGATATGCCAGAAAATGGAACTCAGGTTCATGACTAACATTTAAGTCTTAAGGTATTTAACTGACTACATTTAAGTTAATCTTGCTATGACTCTGATAAAATGTTTGAAGAGATTTCCTAAAGTTCTCCAGCCTTCTTCAAACATTAATCTCCCTTCTACTCATTTTTAAAGTGTTGGGTTAGCAACCAGATACTAAAATCCATAAACAAAGAATAAATAGTGAACTGAAAAAACTTGTCTTATTTGGTGTTAAATATAAATTAGAACATTTTTAAAAAAGAAATGGTTTTTTAATTCATGGGCATAGGTGGGTAGAAAAGTGCCACCCTATCTCATGTTACCTCTACAGTACCATCTTGCCACCTTTTGGGGAGGTGAAATGCAATGGGTATGCAAGCTCAGAGAATGCCTGTAAAGAGCATGGATGAAGCCTTCTCGCATCTATTTTAGCAACTATCTTAAAATGCTAAAATATAGATTTGGGTATGCTCTCGTTTGTGACATTTCTTTTGAGATATTTAAGAATAGACAGATGATTGTTTTTAAGACAGTGTTGAAAAAGACCTGCCTGAAGTAGCCAGGATAAACTAGGTTACACTGCAGTTTAAAACAAAAAACCTCCCAAATCTCAGGCTAAAATTAACAAATATTTATAACTTTCTCATGCTAGATATCTAGAAACATTTATTGGCTAAGGTAATATAGGCTTTCTTCAGGCATAGCTGGATCAAGTTACCTCAAAGTGGTCCTTAAGGATCTGCCCTACTGCTTCCCTCAGTTCTGCTTTCCTCTGTGTTGGCCCCAGTCTCAAGAAGCCTCCACCAATTCCGGGTTGACATCCACATTAACTCCAAGTCTAAGAAGAAAGAGAGGTTTTCTTTTCTCTCATGAAAATTCCAGTAATTTCCACAGAAGTCCCATAAGTCACCTAACTGGAAAAGCTGACTTACATACCCATCTCTGAACCAACTACTGGGAAGAGGAAGATGGAAATGCACTGATTAGCCTAGAGCCCATGGAAAGATTAGC
>NW_011901002.1:445-2449 GCF_000151845.1 Pteropus vampyrus | reverse complement strand
GGGATATTCAAACAAAATAGTTCAAAGAAAGCACTGAACATTTCCCAGACTAGAGAAAATCTGAGGGCATTGTATGCCTTCAAGTGGTTCTTTGCATGAATAGGCAAAGGCTTCAGATGCTCAGAAGCTAGGTGAAATTAATGAGTGCAGGAGGAAATTGAAACCAGTGCAACTTGTCACACACCATCCTTCCTCCTTTTTTTTAAACATAGTCTCAAACTTAAAATAAAGGTAGTTTCTTTTTACTATCATTGATGAAATCTCAATTTTCTCCCAACTGTTACTGTGGCCTGACCATTATTAATGGTATTATATTATGCTGCATTATTAACATGTACTTTTTAAAAATGTGCCATGTATGAGGGAAGAGAAACCTATTTAGTGTTTCTGCCAACCTTTTAAGATATTGAGCCCAATATGATATCACAAGTTAGATAAAGAAGGGAAAAGCTCTGATTATTCTAACAGGCTGTTGTTTTATATGTGCTATTTTAACTCAGAATGTAATTTATATCATCTTATTGGGTTTAAAGGTTTCAATTGCCAGGGTAAATAATGAGCTGAATTTCATTTGCTTATGAATATTTAAAACAGAGCTTCAGATTACAAATATGAAATACTTGGGTCTACCTACTTGAAACACTCATATTTCACATATAGGTTTACTCATATTCATACACATATATTACTATGTCCATATAAATAAACACCTCACACTGAAATATTTTGCTTTTCTAGAGTATAAATTTTTGATTCCACTTCAATCAGTGGGTGATTAAAACTCCACAGAGGTTGGTTGGTTGGTTGGTTGGTTAGTTGGTTGTCTGGTTGTTTTTTTTTTAATATAGTAGAAATGCAGGTTTCATGACTGGTATCAAGTCAAATCAGTCAGCAGTGTCTACCTGGAGTGTTGTGTTGAGAAGGATTCTCAAGCCAAATCTGTATTCAGAGGAAAATAGTGCCACCATCATCTTATAATGTCTGCCACGGAAGTGGAATGGGTACAAGTGCCTTGTATTTACTATTTCTATAGTATCCCAGAGACATATATCCAGAGTTTGAAATCTACCAATGTTCTTTTTTTTTACTTGTCTCTTCCTTTATCCTTTTTATATAAATTCTCTTTATAACTTGTACTCATCTTTCTTTTAAATCTGAGTTGTTGTTTTTTTTCTTGATTCTCTTCTTTGCCTTTTTCTTTGTCATACTTCAGTCCTGGTAATTTTCCTCTGCTGCCAGTTTTATCTGGTAGGATAATGAGACTGTTTGTGTAGGTCCATTTTCTTCCTTCCTCTCTAGTTTAGACTTTCTCAGAATCTGCTCCATCATTTTTTTTTTTTTGAAGCTTGTATTTATTCTCCTTTCCTCTCCTCTTCTATTTTCAGTTTCTCCCATTAGTTAGTAATCTTCAGCTGTTGTCTCTACTATTTGATTTTGATTTTCCCAAAAAGTATCCTTTTGAGGGTCACCTTTTATCTGTCTAATAACTTTCATTATATGACAAGTTTAGCCTTTTTCCTGCCCAATTTGTCTTCTGAATCTTGTCTTTGACTATTCTTACAGCCAGAGGATGCCCATACTTTACTTATACATTCTAAAGCTTAAATTCCATTCAAGCCTACTTTATTCATTACTCAAATTCTATTGTTGATGCTACTAAATACTTCATCCAATAACTGGAACACTAACACCTTATCTTATCACATGTCTACAAAAAATTTGGCTTTTTTTGTCCAAGTACAGTCACAAATCCAGGAATACATTATATTACTCAGTTTGTCCAAGAGCGTGTTTTTGGAACTTTAGTGTGTAAAATACTTGAAGAAAAACAAGAGTAGGGAGAATGGTATCTTGTTCAAGTGAGATTGAGAAAGACAAGACATTAGATCTCCATCCCTTTGTGAGTCCACAGTTAACACTAGCCTTGAAGATTTCTGATGGTAATTAAATTTGCTTATCCATGAATTTCCCAAATTTATTTTAACTAACACCTATTAGCATTCA
>NW_011901002.1:0-395 GCF_000151845.1 Pteropus vampyrus | reverse complement strand
CATTCAAGCCTACTTTATTCATTACTCAAATTCTATTGTTGATGCTACTAAATACTTCATCCAATAACTGGAACACTAACACCTTATCTTATCACGTGTCTACAAAAAATTTGGCTTTTTTTGTCCAAGTACAGTCACAAATCCAGGAATACATTATATTACTCAGTTTGTCCAATAGCGTGTTTTTGGAACTTTAGTGTGTAAAATACTTGAAGAAAAACAAGAATAGGGAGAATGGTATCTTGTTCAAGTGAGATTGAGAAAGACAAGACATTAGATCTCCATTCCTTTGTGAGTCCCCAGTTAACACTAGCCTTGAAGATTTCTGATGGTAATTAAATTTGCTTATCCATGAATTTCCCAAATTTATTTTAACTAACACCTATTAGCATTCA
>NW_011901001.1:3074-5107 GCF_000151845.1 Pteropus vampyrus | reverse complement strand
TATTTTCAAGTGTCGTAGAGATGGCCAGATATACACCAGGGTCCATTCTTCTCTTTTCCAAGGAGAATGTAGCTCAAGTATATCTGCCAGTCTACTGGGTCAAATGACTGAGTTTTAGCTAATGGAAAGTGAGTGGACCAAATGCATGCCATTTTAAGGCCTTGACCACAAAATCTCCCATATATATTTCTCCATCTTTTTCTCTTCCAGCTAACTAAGGGAGTGACCACAGCCCCCACCCCAGGGCAAAGTTGGAAGCCACTTGTTAAAGATACTAGAAGTACTGTTACTTGCCCCTCTTTTTGTCTGTGTAGAGCAGAGAAGAGAAATTTCCACATCCCCCACTTCCAAGTTTTCTATCACTAAATTGCCTTCTGAGCAACAAAAGCTTCCACTGTATTAAGACTTTGCATGTCAGGACTGATTTATTTTCACAGCCTAGTCTACCTCAACCTATATTCTAGATGAATGACATCTTCCTATTCTTGGGCAGATACTTACATGGGTTTATTTTCTTTCAAGAATTGAATTCTGCTTCAGTTCTTCAGTCACTCCAGGAGCATCTCTGGGGGCCATGAGATTGTGCCTCACAGACCTCATCCTTCAGGAAGTGGAATTAACCAAGGGCCCCAGACTGCCTTTGGAAATCTATCTCCTCGTCTACCCCTTGGCAAAGATACTAAGGCTGACCGTTCCTGGGAGACCTAAGACATTCCTGATAGCTGACTTTGATTTACAGACACTACAATAATTTTGCCAAACTGAATCTTCATTAGACTACAGGACAATCTAGGAAATGTCCATTAATTATCTTCTCCATTTTTCTTTCCCCAGTGTCAGACTTACATGTGATCCAATGGCTTACCCAGCTGCCCCAGCCTTGTCTGGCTCCCTCTCTCTTTTCTTTCACACAGATATTTCTCCTACCAAAATAAATGAACACATTTAATACCTTATTGGTGTATGTTTTGTTGAGGACCAGAACTAATGTGGACATCTTCTATGAACAAATATGCGCCATTCATTCCTTGGGATACATTTTTTTTAAATTAGTTTCCAAAGGTTTCTGTAACAAAGAATCACAAACTCTTGGGCTTAAACAACAGAAACTTGTTGTCTTACAATTATGGAGGCTAGTAGTCCAAGATTAAGGTGTTGGCAGAATCACTTCCTTCTGAGGGCGATGAGAGAGAATCTCTACCTTGCATCGCTCCTAGCTTGTTATGGTTTGGTGAAAATCTTTGATGTTCCATAACTTGCAGATGCATCATCCCAACCTCTGTCTTCCTATTCACATGACATACTCCTTATACACATACCTGTGTTCAAATTCCCTGTTTTTATGAGGACATCAGTCACATTTTTATATTGGACTAGGGCCCACCCTAAGAACTTCATACTGACTTGACTACCTCTGGAAAAACTTTTTTCTAAATAAGGACACATTCCGAGGTGCTGGGTGTTAGAATTCCAACATACCTTTTGGACAATTGCAGAGAGGGACACAATTCAACCTATAACACAGATATTAATCAATCACAAAGTTATGCTTCCCATATACTTAAAAAATAGCAGGTGACGCATTCTATTGAATTACCTTTTCATAGCAGATATTTCAACATAAAATCTGTAGGTTATCATAAGAATGAATATAAAACATTGTCTTTTATCTTTCAAAGTACTTTAAATCTTGTGGGAATATGGATAAATTGTTCATCAACCTAATAAAATTCTTTCCATGATACAATTTCACTACAACACAATTCAAATATTAACCTAAGAGCCAAAACCTCACAAATAGACCAATTTGCTGAAGAAGCACCTGGAGCTACCAACTTTACCTCAAATTATTTATCATAGAATTTTATTTGAAACAATTTAGTAACTTGAATCTTTAGTGGAAATATGATATTAAAAATGATTTATTGTTTACTTTTTTAAGTGAATATATATTGTTTAATGAGACAATCCTGATTGAGGAAGTTAAGGCAGACTAGTACTTGTAAGATGCTGACCCTATGCTTTGTTCTTAG
>NW_011901001.1:0-1284 GCF_000151845.1 Pteropus vampyrus | reverse complement strand
AAACAGAGAATATATGTCAAGATAAAATGTTAAAATGCATGCAATATGTCATATATTTACGGTTTTTTCTTCTATAATTTTTAAGCAGAAGAACTTAAAACACCTAATGTATTATTGTCTATCTATAATACAAAACACTCGGCAAAAAAATGGTAATCATACAGGGCTATAAAACATTCTTAGGGGAAAAAGACAAACTTCGAACTTTCATACAGAGAGAGGGATCGAGTGCATTGCAATCATTATTTTAAATTAATCTTTAATTAATGAACAGTATGTCTTTTTTAAAGACTAATTACTAAATATAAGCTTTTTTTTTTTTCTCCCACGCAGTAGTGTAGCAAACCAAGTGGTAACTTAGAGCTGAAATGACATTTCCTCAGCCGTTATCAACTGCACTTCTATAACTAAAATGTGTTCCTCAAAAGTCCAGGTACAGCTAGTAGTCTTTTTAATGCATATATTTGAAAACTTTCTATACTGGAAAGAAAAATTGCCTCAGTTTATGTGAAAATTATCTCATCATTGAAGGCTAAACTTTCAAAAGAACAACATATAAAATGTATAAATAAATAAGCTATGAAATAAAGGCTCATAAATAAAAGCTGCACTATTTCTCCAAGCATCAGAGAACATCTAGAAGTTACTATGAGTCCTGATCTATGCATAGTGAGGAGACTGGCCATTCAGTCAGCGATTATTGTCATTATTACCAGCCAATTAGTGGAGGTTAACAATTGGGTATGATGCCAACAGAGGCAGACAGTTTAACAGAGAGATAAAGAAAAGAGATACTCAAAGAGAATCTCACGGAAACCACCATTATCCCAGAGAGACTGAGCATACGCCCCAGACTGTCCCTTTCTGAGGTGTGACATCAGCAGCTGCACACTGCAGAGGAAATAGGCTTCACCAAAACAATTCAACCAAAACGCTAAACAAATAAAAAGAAAATGAACAACAAAAACAAGTCTCAGAAGGAAGAGGGTGACAATTATCCGAGTTGCTACAATATAGTTTCTAAAAAGCCCAGTTTTCAACAAAAAGATGAGAAGACATGCAAAGTCTGTCCCATAGGAAAGTACAACCCATACACGATGGGGAGGGAGGAAGCAAGCAATAGAAATTACTTCTATCAGGTCCCAGTTGGTGGACTTAACGGGCAAAGAAAGACATCAAAGCAGCTATTATAAATAGTATAAATATGTTCAAAAACTAAAGAAAACCATGTTTAAGGAAATAATGGAAAGCTTGATGACTTTGTCTCATCATACAGAGATTATT
>NW_011901000.1:4402-5841 GCF_000151845.1 Pteropus vampyrus | reverse complement strand
TAGCATCTTTTTGCCCTCCAGGCTAGGAGGAGAATGCCTTTGGCCCTAATTGTCCTCCATCTAACAATTAGACCTGCTCTTCACCAACTAACAAAGAGGTCTGTCGGGTGCTGGAGGAGATATGCCAGCGCCAAGTAAAATTAAGCTGTGTATTGAAAACATCTGAGCTCTTGTCTTTGGGATTAAAAAAGAACTATAGTAGATACACTCTAAAAGCTGCCCTAACTGGTTTGAGCGGCTGAATGCACCTGCTCTGCTTCCTTCCTGGTTCGAAAAATAGGACTTAAAGCAGGGAAAATGACTACCCGAGACTGAAAAGATCCCAACTTCTCTAGAGTCCAAAATAAATTGTCAGAGTATTTGTACCCAGCCTACGTTTTACCAGTGTGATTTTTTTTTCAATGGAGGTACAATTTACGTATGGTAAAATTCACCTGTCTAAAATATTCAGTGCAGTACGTATTCACGAGGCTGTACAACCAGCACCGGTATCTAATTCTAGAACATTTTTCTCACCCCAAAAAGAAGCCAATGTGCCGGTTAGCAGTCACTCCCCATTTACCCCGCCCCCAGCCCTTGGCATTATCTAATTGGCTTTGTCTCTATAGATTCGCCTGTTCTGTGTCTTTGTTCACTTAACATGTCAATTTCAAGGTTCATTTATGTCATAACATATCAACGGTTCATTCTTTTTTATGGCTCATAACCAGTTATTTTCAGAAGGACTTAATTCCATAAAACTTTGAAATCTTGCTACTCTCATTGGTTGTCATTCTCGTTATTAGATTTTATGGCGATAAGGACAGTATAATTTGAAACACCTGGTGATGGACTTATTTTCTTGAAAGGTGCAGCACAAAAATTCTCACAGCTGTCTATGTCCCATTTATCTGAAGTGTTAGATTCACGTAATGGAGACCAGCTGCTTACAAAGTAAAACATTTGTAGCTTTTTCAGTAATTTCAGTTTACTTTTTAACATCTTTTCTTTAAAGGACAACTTTTGCGTAACTCATCTAACTGGTTAAAATTTATACATACGTGTGTTTTGAAAGATTAAATTTTTAAAATTAGGTTCCATAAAGGGGTTTACGTTTGTTTAATTTTAAAACTTTGATGTGTTTTTGCTGTTCTTGTATTGGTCCATATTTCAGTTATAAACTATCAATACAGACTGTGAAAGACGGGTCTATAGCAGGAAACATGCAAATAGAAACCTCTCTCAATGTGGATTAAAGCTTGGGTCAAATCAGAACTACTTGGAGTTAATCTTTTGTCCTGAAAGCTTTGATAAGTTATTTCTATTGGTACAGCTCTAGCACTGGTCTCTTCCCGTTTCAAAGGAGTCACAAACTCCCAGAGAAGGAACAGATGGCCGAGGTCAGGGGGCAGAGGACAGCACATGCAAGTTGTTGAGCTAACATGCACTTCGAAGGTGTC
>NW_011901000.1:0-2172 GCF_000151845.1 Pteropus vampyrus | reverse complement strand
ACCTCTCATTCCCATTCACAGGAGGACATGGATGCAAGTTTGGAGAGCTTGCAGAATATCGACATGATGGATGTTAGTGTGTTAGAGGAAGCGGAAGTCGAGAACAGCAACGCTCCAGACTTTGGGGAGGACGGCACAGACAGCATCCTCGATGCCCTTTGTGAGAGCAAAGAGTATGTGGCTGCGCAGCTGAGAGAGCTCCCGGCTCAGCTCCCGGAGCATGCTGTAGGTAACTTGGACTCGGGATGTGTGGTAGCCACAGGCTCCTGGGGCTCGGGCGATTTACATGAGTGAGAGAATGCTGGGTGGGGGCCGAAGGAAAAGCAAACGGCGAAATCGCCGTAAACACTTCCTTCCATACCTGATCATTGGTGTCCATTTAAACTCCACCAAGTCAGATGTTAACTAATGGATAACTTCTCTGTGGTACTGGAGAATATTTCAATAAGTGGGTGGGAGATGCTTTCTAAGCATAAGTTGTGAGTAAAAGGTTGGTACAGTTGAAAAAGTATTTTTCTTTTAAAAAGTAGGTTAAAAAATAGATAAAAAAACAGCTTATAATTTCATCCAAGTAATTTTGATATTTTGGAAAATGTACTATATACATAGGGTTAGTCTTATTAAAAGATGTGAAATATGCTGAAGAGAAGTATTTGTCCCCCCTAGAAGGACCCCTCATGTGAAAGGGCCCCCGATTAGTGTCCGTGCAGGCACAAGAGGACTTTAGTTCGTTACTGGGGTCAATTTCCCACCTTCTCACGCCCGGTGTCTTGGCATGGAGCTCTCAGCTATGGCCATCCCAGGACCGATAGCCATTCTTATCTCACCAACGCGACATGCTCCGCCATTCTGGTTTGGTGGTTTTATTTAGTAAGACGTTACAGCTTTAACTGGAAAAAAGCGCCTTCATAGGACTGAACTTTAACCTTATGGGTAAAAGTCACAAACTCCAAACATCACCAAACCTCAACCTAGGGTAGCACTGAACAACTGATTCGTCCCTCCCCTCAGCACGATCCTGTTGTGTCATATTAATTATTTTCAGAGAGGTCTTGGTTTCCACCTCTTGGCTGATGGGAGCTTCCAGGTTATAAGGTTCAAACCTAGAAAAAGGAAAAAAAAGTGGGAAGGGATATTTTTGTGTTTTACTTTAAAAGATGAAAGGCCTTCAAATTTAGTAATCTTTAAGGTAAGTTGGGTTTTGTTTTAAATAAATAGTGTAAAAAGAGGAAACAATCAAGTGTTCGTTTTAAATAAAGCACTCTAAAAGAAAGTGCCTGGTTACTGTTATTTTAAAAGTTTTGCTACTGAGTGGAATCAGAGGATTTCGAAGTTTTGCATTTTGCTTTGGGAACTCTGTGGCTGGGTGGTGTATGTCCGCCACCAGTATGTGGAAGCTGCATGGGAAATGAATTCGTTTCATTCGGGCGGTACTGACAGAATGCCTATCATGATGAGCCTCTGTCAGCAATGCCGGTGTCACCCAGTCCTGGAGCGGGCATGGGGGCAGGGAGGCAGGTGATAAACTGAATAATCCAACAGCGGACTTGCAGATGGCAGTAGGTATATGAAGGAAGTAGACATGTAGGTTGCCTGCAGTGTGGTGAGCCGCAGACCTTGGCATTCACCAAGTGACCTTCCTTTCATCTTTCAGGTGGATGGGGAAGGCTTTGAGAGCACTTTGGATGCTTCATCGTTGGACTTCAGAGTACCTCCGGTAAGGGACCATCTGGTTGTGCAGGGCTGGGAATTTTGCGTGAGTGGTCAGCTTCCCGTAGCGGGAGAGGATGCGTGCGTGTACGTAGCGAGAACTATCTGCTGAGTGTTGATACTGAGCTGGGTGCTGGGACAAGAGGTTGAGCCCAACCGCTCAGTCTCGGGATTTGCAGCCTAGTGGGGGCAGGGCAGATGCCCAGCGGGGATGAGACTGGGAGGGAGAGAAGTTCAGTGTGGGACAAGTTTAGGCCGTCGGGCTGTGAATGCGCCTAGGCGGCTTCCTGGAGGAAGTTGTGTCCTGACTGGGGTCTGACATCGGACAGGACTTAGCCCGGTGAGGGAACACAGGCGACTTTGGGACAGAGGAAATGTGGTTCACTACGGGGATGGCGCACACGGGGTGGAGCCAGACTGGCCGGTGGGGTGGCGGAAGCTGGGTGGGCCTGCTTGCCAGAG
>NW_011900999.1:2711-3902 GCF_000151845.1 Pteropus vampyrus | reverse complement strand
TGGGTGCAGCGAGCTCAGAAGAGGCTCGGAAACCTGCAGGCCGCTGCTCTTTGTGACGTTAAGCCCGCATTTGAGACGAAAAAGGCTGCGAGCTTCTTCTTACCTGAAGTCTTCCAATTGCCACGAGGCAATATTTACTGCCCTGTCCCACGTCGGCATCTTCCTCAGGTATAGTCATCCCTGAAACGAGACGTGACAGCATCGTCCACACATACTTACGACGGAGGGAAAAGGCGCGACACAGGGCCCGTGACTGTGCCAACGCAATCGAAAAGACAGACCTTAAATTCGGACCTCGGAACTCTGCCCTGGATGACCGGATGGAGAAGGAGAACGCCCGACGATAGTGGACGCTTAATTCCAAGACCTTCGGCCCAGATGCAAGACTCCTTCCCAAATACCCTACCACTAAATCACGAAAACTAATGTGCCTCTTCTTTCATCTAAAGGGAAAGCTGTGAGTGTTTTCTGCATAAACCTGGACTCAGAAGGCAGAGCTTCATTTCCCGTAAATCGTAATCTGTAAACAGTTTGCCGAGGGGCGTCGGGAGGAAGGAGGGGGCATGACGGCCCCCCTCCGGCCCGTGTCACCGACTGAAGACAGGAGGGGGCCGCGGGCCCATTATCGTCCTGACGGGGGAGGGGGCGTCATCACAGAAAGCTGCGGGCGTTTTTCCAAGGGAAACGAGAGAACCGGGATGCTCCGGTCCCCTCCACGCCTCAGCTGTGGGACGTTACTGCCATTTTCAGCCTTCAGTTCTACAAGGTTCAGAGGTGCAACGAAGTGCTCCATGGGCTGGCTTCTCCGCGGTCTCCAGTTTCTAGAAGCTAAACCCCACCTGTGCAGAAGGCAGGGTTGTGTCCGGCAGTCCGCCCGCCACCCACCGCTGTGGGGCTACGCTGTCATCCAACTTCCTGTCAGAGCCGCTGGCGGCAGCAGCTCCCCAGTGACTCAGCACTCGGCAGGGCCTGGCCCCCGGTGCCCGGCTCCCTTCGCCTGCTCCCGCCTCCAACCGGCTCCTCTCTGCTCCACGTCCGTGGAGATGAGCCAGCATCGGCCCTCGCTCGTGCCCCAGAACTGACCAGTTCCCAGCCGAGCTCCTTCCGCCTGGGAACGGAACCCTGCAAAGGGAGGCCGTGCCCCTGGCCGTCTGCCTCTTCAGCTCTGACACTGTGGGTCTGCACGCACAG
>NW_011900999.1:0-1303 GCF_000151845.1 Pteropus vampyrus | reverse complement strand
GGGAGAACGGACCCGCAAGTCAGGACGGAGCTTCAGGCGTGAGCGGAGCGGGCTGAGAAGCCGCCGCCGCCTGGAAAAGTCCAACGAACGTCCCCAAAGCGAAGAAAGGCTGAGTCTGCACGCTGAGGGGTCCCCCCGCCCCAGTTAAAATGAACGAAAACGGGCAGACGCAGCCGAGCGAGCATCCTGAGCTCTAAGGGTCAAACTCAAAACGACCTGCATGAGTCACGGAGGGAGAAAAGCAGCGTGGAGGTCGACGTCAGGCCTCTCCACGACAGTCTCTGCCAGGGCTGACGGAGCAGTGTCCCCACGGTCTGAGGGACAACCCCGTGACCCAAGGACTCTCCGGGCAGTCACGGAAGAGCAGCAGGAGGAACCCGTCCAACGCTGGCGGAGACGTGGGATGCAGCACCACCCACCCTCCTTGAAAGAAGCTGTCAGAGCAGCGTCCGCAGCCTCCGTGGAGCCAGGGGCCGCCGCTCCTCGGAGACTCCAATGCCCGAGGATCTGAGCCGAGCTGGAGGTGATGCTGGCGCTGGGAGCGGCTGCAGATACAGCGGAAGCTTCGCTGGCTCACCTGCCGCTCACCTCCGGCTGTGCCATCCGGCTTCTAACAGGCCACAAACCGGTACCCGTCCACACCTGGGGGTTGGGGACCCCTGATTTAGAGGCTCAGCTGGCACTGAGACATGAACTAAGACAGGGAGGGACCGTGGATGCGAAGATACAAAAGCAGGGGGGCCGACCAGCTACGGGCAACGTGGTCATGGATGTCACTGCAAAAGGCAAACCCACTTCCCGTGAGACAGGAAAATACCACAGAACAACAATGACCATGCATCTAAAACCCAAATTAGGAGTCTAGAGCCCCCAGATTATTCCCACACTAAGGGGAGGGGACCCAGTGTGACACTTAAGCACACGAGTCTGGAGCTGGTCTTCCGGGGTCTGAATCCTGGCCGCGGTCCCCACCCAGTGTCCCCGGCTTTCCCCATCGCCTCACAGCCCACAGCCCCACGGACCCCACACGCCTCCCTCTGCCCGGCCGCGTCCTCATTCGGGCCCCGCAATTCCTCCCTGGGTCGGTGCTCCCTGGTCCCTGGGCCTTCTTGCCTATTATCACTGCCCCCCTCTCATTCAACCCAACTTCCAGAAGGATCTTCAACCCGACCCCCGTGGCTTTCAATGGCTCTCCGCAGAGTGCAGAGAAGGTTCCAGACTCAGGTGCAGCATGCGAGGCCCGCCCCCAGGGTCTGACTCTGCCCACCTGTCCGGCCGCGCGGCCTAAGCCTGCTCCTTGCCA
>NW_011900998.1:0-3807 GCF_000151845.1 Pteropus vampyrus | reverse complement strand
CATAATAGTTCCTTTTGTATCTTGACTCTTTGGTCTTTCCCTTTGGCACCTCGTTGGAAAATGCAGAACTTAATTGAAATTCAATTCCTGTTTACTTGTTAAAGCAACCGAGAGTGTAATGAATCATGGCAGACTAATGTCAACAAAAGCAAAAAAGAAAACTGTTCAGTAAGTGTCACTTTATCTCATTCTTTAAAACCAAAAGCATTCTGGCTGCATTATAGAATAACCAGAATCCCCTGAACCACCCCAGAGCATCGGGGGCAGAAATCATGTTAACTGAGGACACGAGAAATAACGTAAAGTGGCCGGTGTTCCCAATTTCTAGTTAATTTAAAAAACAACAACAACATAGTAATATGCTGATCAAGCAAGGTATTATTTTGTTTCTAAAGAAAACTATTTGGGAACTTGTAGAGCAGCGGTCTCCAATCTTTTCAGCACCAGGAATCAGTGCTCCTATGAGAACCTAATGCCTGATGATCTGAGGTGGAGCTGAGGCAGCGATTTGAGCGCTGGGGAGCGGCTGCAAATGCAGATGAAGCTTCGCTGGCTCTCCCACTGCTCACCTCCTGCTGTGCAGCCCGTTCCTAACAGGCCATGGACAAGTATTAACTAGTCCATGGCCCAGGGGTTGGAGTCTCTGGTAGAGAATTACATGGGAACAAGGAAAATTATCATTCACGATTTATCATTCTTAAAAGTAAAAGCCTGTCACGTCCAATAGTCTTAACTCAGGCTGTGTACTTCTCAATCTTTAAAACGTATCTGACACCTCTCCTTGGAATGACCCTTTTATTCCATAACTAATAGTTAATAATGATAATTTCCATTTATTATGTGCCTTCTTTATGCCAGGCATCAACTTTTTATGCAAGTATTTTATATAGTACTCATAATTCTACAAGGCGAGTATAATTATTTGCATCTGACAAATGAGAAAGCAGACCAGTGGATGTTCCGTTATTTGTCCAAGGCCACACAGTGAGTGGCCACACCAGTCTTTCTACATAGTTTACCAGCCTTGGAAGCCCAAGCCTCCCCACAATGATTCGTTAACTCTCAGTTGCTTCTCAAGGTCTTTGGAATCCAAGCGCCTGTAATTCTGTTTCCTTCCTCCACCATTTCACTGTGAATGGTCCCCTAAGACTCATTCGATCTGTGTTCAATCCCTTGAGCTTTTCTAATACTCTTAGGTTGTGAACCACCACCTGTATGAAAAAAATTCCTAAACCTCATACTTCTGCCATTCCCTTGATATTTAGAATTTAACACGTCGAAAACAGAATTCACTGTGTCCTCTAAATAAACAACACTTTCCAACTTCCTCAATGCCTATGATTATTTTTCAAGCACCAGATAAAGCGATGCCCTTCTAGAAAGCATTCGCTGGCTGTTTCAAGAAGCTTCCTCTTTGAGAATGCTCTGAGCACTCACTAATATCCACTGGTGTGATTTCATATCACAAATCTCTTCTTCCCTTCTTCTACATGACAAACGCGGTACATACTACCTTGCAGGTGCTCAAAAAGTATTCGCTGATTAATTCATCATCAAGCCCTGTCTCTTCTTCTATGGACCTCTCAGTCCCTTCTACCATCTTAATCTGAGATCTAATGCCAGGATGACAACATGTATAGATTGAATGGAGGTGGATGCAATGACAAACCACTTATGTACAAATTTGTCAGTTACTGCATTATTCAAAGATATGACAGAAAAGTGGCTCTAAGGTGAGGAGGAGATATTACATCTGGATACAGTAATAGAAAAACGCTCCTTTTTCAACTTAATCTTCTTTGACCTCTTTTACCCAATTCATTCCATTAACATCACATAGAAAAATAGAAGCTCAGCAAACAACTTTCCTGGGGTACAAAGAAGTGGCTTCCTGGGCGGGTACCCATGTCTGATCCAAATCTTAATCTCTCATATCAGAAAATGCTTCAACCTGGTCTTCACGCCTCCATGCCTTCACCAGCCCTGTCTTCATGCTCATAATTTCCACAATTGTTTAACCTGGTCATTCCTACAACTCAAAATCATGAAGGTACCTACCTAGCATAATACTGAATTTAAGTTGCTCGACTCTGCATTTAGGATCATCTGACAACTGACACCTCAACGCTTTTCCCAGCTTTGTGGTCCAGTGGGAAAAGCATGCGGTTCGGAGTCAGAATATTTGAATCCAGATCTCATCGTTGCATCTCACTGATATTTTAGTCACTTAGTATAAGAGGATACCACCACCTCCATCTCCTAGGATTCTTGTGGGGATGAAATGAGATCAATGTAAAAGGTGCTTTATAAACTACAGAATTGTTACTGAAGAGCACCCCTTCCCACAGTCCTTCACTCTGGTCAAATCCCCACCTCCTTAAGCATTTGCGAGAGGAACAGAACAAAGTTTTTCTATCAGAAAAAATATTTTACTTCTATAAATGTGGTCCTGGAATCCCAACCAAATTTATTACTGTACACTATAATGTATTCTGAGGATTCAGTGTGTTTTTTAGAACTCTCTCATAAAAAACATCACTGGGCAAAGGTCTTGTTTTTGCATCTAACAATAAAAAGTTTGGTCCCTACATGAGATGCAGTTGCTGCAGTGACTGCAAATAAATTTTGCACAGAGTGCTACGCGTACAGACGTGATTGTCTAAATCCGTCTAATTTTGGTTCCCATTTTACCCATCAAGCTCACCCATCAAGTATTAAGACTGAAAAAGCAGCAGCACTCAGTTAAAATTCTATCTCACCTCTCAGGTTATGGGAATGGATTATTAACTCTGATCCCAGAGGAAGAGTTTTTTCAATGTTATTGTTCGCCAAAGCTTAGAAACAAAGAAATGTAAACAACCTTCTTTTAAAAAGGCAAAGGCTGCAATATTAAAATAAATTTTAATATGTGTATATTTATTTACACATATAAATGTCATTTACCAACTGCTTGCCAATGCACACAATGCCATTACCCCAAATTTAAAAGGAAACATTGGAGAATGAGGAGACTGTTAGTAAATTGTTAACCTATCAGCCTACATTTTTGCTACTGTACTTATTTTTTCTTCCCTTCATTTGGTATAGGAGCCTCTCTGAGATTCTGAGTAAAATTATATAAAGAAACCAATTCTTAGTTTTTATGGGGTCGTGAGAGACTCCTTCCGAGTTTGATGAAAGGTATAGATCTTCTCCTTGGAAAAATGCTCCTACAAATAATCATGCCATTTCTGAAGGAAAACAGACATGCCAGACACCTATCTAAGCATAGTTATCACCTCCAAATTGCCACACTATGAAATTTTAATCTCTAAAGTCCCATTGTTGAAACACAATCTTCTTCTTAGCCTTTTACCTGCCCCACTAAACTTAGGGGTCCCTAATGCCCTCAACCTGGCTTAGTCTGTCTTAGGTACCAGCCGACATTGACTCCCCTTCTCTAACCAGGCAGGACTGCAGAGGAAATCAAACTCATCACTTTCTCCTATTCATGCCTCCCTTTCCTATCGCCATACAAATCTGCCAATTCCTGATCGTGGGGTCTCCTTTATCCTCAATCTGCTTCTTATTCTATATTTTTTTCTACCTTGATAAATGGCAACACCATTTTTGTCATTGTCACTCAAGCTGGAAACCAGGACATCTACACGGCTTTCTCTCTCTCACCTCCCACAGTCAGACACCATCCCTTCCTTCTTCCTCATTTCTGCACACATCGCTCCTTACTTGGATTAACTGGCCTCAGCCTGATTCCCTCCGCTTCCCTCTATGCTGCTCCCAGGGCCTAAATTTTAAAATTTAGTGCCC
>NW_011900997.1:1376-2773 GCF_000151845.1 Pteropus vampyrus | reverse complement strand
ACATTAAAATTTGAGAACTTATCTACAGTTTCCATTTTAAACACATTTATTTACAAAGAAAAAGTGAATTGGTTGAAATGGAAATAGTTTGAATTAGCATTCAGATATGTGAAAAACCATGCTGGTTTTTCCCATGTTTGGGAAACACTTGGGTACAGCATTTTGCTAATGAAACAAAGACATGGGGATTTGTCCCGCCAGAGACTAGTATATATCACTGAATCACTGAATACGAGCCACTCGTCTGGGTTGACAGGAGGGACAGATCACATGGGGGGCTGTGGCGATAGCCTTAGCCAGCAGCTTTACCCCAGACCCACCGCCAAGACTTTGAAACATGGCCTCCCTGCATGGGGCTTGGCCTCCATTCATGCCCAGCTCTTACCCATGTTGTCCTGGCAACATCCTCTTGAGGGGACATGTAAGCATATATATTTATGTGCCAATCAAATTCACGATACCACTTAAAAATAACAAAGAAGTTTCTGTTGATATTTTCTTTATATATTTTAAAAACACATAAATTTTAAGATAAAATAATTAACTTTTCCATTTGCACCTGTAACTTCAGTGTGACTTGCTATTTCTTGCAAAACCCACCATTTTTATAATTCTGTCATCAACAATAGTGTCACAAAATCAGACACAGAAAAATGTTTGATTATTAATATCTGATTATATGAAAACATCAGTGATGAATGAGGATAGCTCTGATGTGAATTTTGGTTGATAGTTTCATTGACCTTAATGAGTTCATTCATCAGTGATGTAACTTTTTTGCAAATCAGATGATAGTTTTCAAATGTTGGAAATTTTTCCCTCTAATTTTTGTGCCATTCACAATGCAACAGCTACAGACATGACCCATTTTTAAGTTTAATCTGCCTTATTAACATTTTCTAAATGCCCTTTTTAAGTCTAGACAATCAACAAAACAATAATTCAATCCTGGATTTGTAGTGTTTGCCAATTTCCATGGTGTCAATACTCTCACTATGGCTGATTTCAAACTACTGACTTTATGTAAACGAGCACAGAGTTGGGAGCAGATTAGCGGGAACACACCATTTATTCGCACCACACAGGTACCATCAATAACCTCAATAGCATAAACAATGATAAAATGTAAATAATTAGCAAGTGATGTGTTTTGAGTATTCATTACCATTTTTTAATGTAACTTATTTAACTATAAGTTGATATGATTTAATTTTTAGTGATGGCTGTGTTTAACAACCAGCTTACAAAATTTCTGAAAATTTAACACTCAGCTCTTATGAGCTGTTAGGATCTGGTTCCAGCTCACACTGCCCATGGCCACTCTGTGTAGCTATTGCCTGATTCCATCTGTCTGTCAGGACACCTGCCTCCCACCTCCCACCCACCCAGCCCATTTG
>NW_011900997.1:0-416 GCF_000151845.1 Pteropus vampyrus | reverse complement strand
TCAATACTCTCACTATGGCTGATTTCAAACTACTGACTTTATGTAAACGAGCACAGAGTTGGGAGCAGATTAGCAGGAACACACCATTTATTCCCACCACACAGGTACCATCAATAACCTCAATAGCATAAACAATGATAAAATGTAAATAATGAGCAAGTGATGTGTTTTGAATATTCATTACCATTTTTTAATGTAACTTATTTAACTATAAGTTGATATGATTTAATTTTTAGTGATGGCTGTGTTTAACAACCAGATTACAAAATTTCTGAAAATTTAACACTCAGCTCTTACGAGCTGTTAGGATCTGGTTCCAGTTCACACTGCCCATGGCCACTCTGTGTAGCTATTGCCTGATTCCATCTGTCTGTCAGGACACCTGCCTCCCACCTCCCACCCACCCAGCCCATTTG
>NW_011900996.1:7547-7894 GCF_000151845.1 Pteropus vampyrus | reverse complement strand
CCATCTGTCACCTGGCCTCACGGTCCTTAGGAAATTGTATTAATGTGTTAGTGACTCCCTCCGAATTCTGCTTTGTGTGCTGTGTTGACCGCAGCATCTTACGCTCCGGGGGTCAGGTGTGGTGTCGTCTGCGAGTGCTTGGTTAGTGGGAAAACTTTAAGGCTGCTTCCATGGAGGGCTGCAAGGGCCGCAAGGGCCGAGGGAGACGAAAGGGTGCCCAGCGTACCTGGAACATGCATTCTTTTATTTTTTGAGGATCGGATCTCACCGTTTCATGCTTCAGCAAACGTTTGCTGAATGCGTCCCGTGGAGCAGCCCGCACTGCTGCTTGCTGAAGATGCACTGGT
>NW_011900996.1:0-1797 GCF_000151845.1 Pteropus vampyrus | reverse complement strand
ACGAGGGGACAGCTTGTGTGGGAAGCAGTGAGTCTCAAGGAAGATAGAGACCAAGAGGCGGCCATTAGATTTGGCATATGAAGGTCACTGGTGCCCTCGGTGACAGCAGTTGCATTAGAGTGCTGGCAAAAGAAGCCACACCGCAGTATGTAGACTTACGACTCCCAGTCCGTTCTGTGTGCCCCCAAACAGGCCACACTCTCTGGGCAAAGCGGTCTTTTTTTTTGGATCCACTCCCCAGATTCTGTTATTAACATTTCAGTATACTTGTTTTATCACACATCTGTTCTCCTGATCCATCTGAGTTTTTGGTTGCATTTCAGAGTAAATCGCAGACATCAGGACACTTCCTTGAAGCTCAGTATACAGACCAGTCACAAGATTTCAGTATTTCAGCTTGTTTTTTCTTCTGAAGTAAAATTTACATACGAAGAAATGCACAAATCTTAAGTGTACATTTGGTGGGTTGTGACAAATGCATACACCTGTGTAAGCCAGACCCCCGTCAAGATACAGAACGTGGCCATCACTCCAGAAACTTCCCTTACGCCTCTTCCCAGGCAATTGCCACTGCCACTCCACCTCCAGAAGCAGCCACCGCTCTAATGTTTTCCACCACAGATGAGTCTTACCTATTCCAGGACTTTCTTTAAGTGAAATCACACTGCTTCTGCTCCTACGCCTGGCTGTTTTGGCCCCACACGCTTTTGACATTCGTACATGTATGCATTCCTGCTGTGCCACAGGGCATTAAGCTAGACACTTGGGTTGTTTCCAGTTTGGGGCTGTTAAGAGTAAAGCGATGTAGCTTTTGTTTTTGTTTTGTTTTTTTCGTATTTTAAAATGTTTTATTTTTCAAGTACAGTTCACAGACAATATATTAGTTTCCGGTGTAGAGCGTAGCGGTGAGACATTTATATAACTTATGAAGTGATCCCCCCGATGAGTCTAGTCCCCACCCGGCACCACACACATCCCCGTGACTATGGTGTGACTTCATCTCTTCACCCGGTCCCCCGGTTTGTTCTCTGTATCTCTGAGCCTGTTTCTGCTTTCTTCATTTGTTCTTGAAATTTCGTTTTGATGTTTAGATGTCCATCTGACAAATGGGGCAAAGCAGGGAAGAGCTGCTTATTAAATAATCAGTCGTGCTTGCTGTTTGACTGAACTGTGAACCATAGTCTCTAATTTATCCCGGAAGTTGCTGTTTAATAATATTAAGTTCATACGTAGAAGTGATTATGACAAATTGTTTTCCACTTTGATTAAAATGATCCTCCTTGGAAGCGAGGCCCAGAGGCGGCCCCAGAGGAACCGGGCCGCTGCTTCCATGACCCGGGCTTGGACGGACAGGTTTCCAGCATTCAGGTCACCTGCAGTTTTTACGTCAGCCACACACGTTTTGCTGGTAGTGACTGAGAATCAGAAGGCTTGCCAGTTGTGTCCGAAACATGCACATCCACCTTGACAAGGGGGATGCACACGCAGCGACCTGCCAGTGCTATAAAGAGCAGACTTCGTTTGTCCCGGGTTCCGTTATAGGGAAGGAGTCTGTCCTAGGCCCAGCTTCATGGCTGGGGCGGATAGGGGCGGGGAAGCGCTGAGACGAGGGTGGACCAGGGAGCGGGATGGCAACTCGGCTGACTGCAGGGCCTCAGCCCAGCCAGAGAGTGGCGGTGTCCGCGGAGTACCGTAAACTCGCTGTGCTTCAGGCAGGGGGCTGACCAATGGCATTCCAGGGGACAGGTAGGGCCCAGCAATGTGAGTCTGAGGCTGGTGCTAAGAAGTCTAGTTGCC
>NW_011900995.1:2300-4349 GCF_000151845.1 Pteropus vampyrus | reverse complement strand
AATAGATGCAACAGTGTTCGGAGTGGGGTTGGAGCAGGGGCATGTGGTGTTTGCTAAGTGACAGAAGCCAGGACCCAGAATCGGAGGACTGGGGCTGAAGGATGCATTAGAACTGGGAGCTGTAGAGCAGGTGCTGTCCCCAGGAGGAGACATTGAGGGTGCTTGCCAGAGGGTTCTGAGTTCCAGGGCACAGTCACAGGTTCCAGCTGGGGAGGGAAGGGAGGAATGGAGCTGGGAAGGCCCAGTTAATGGAAAGAAAATGGACGTGCGGAAGCCCTGCAGATCAAAACAGCTAGATGTCTGGTGGGGTGAGGGTGTGAGGACACTGGACTACGAGGGAGCCCTGGGAGCCGTGCAGCCACTGGAAGCATTCCTGCTGCCTTTGCTGCTGACGGAAGCCAGAAGCCTGCATTCCTAATGCTCCTGAAACTCCCAGCACTGCCACAGCCCAGTCACCCACCACTGATGAGTCACCAGAAGCAAAAAAAAAAAAAAGAAAGAAAAGAAAAAAAGGCTTCTTCCTTCTTCCCGTCTTCCAGAGTCTCCCTAGCGGAATATAGCTGGAAGCCAGCGGGCAAAGCAGTCTGGAAGATGTGGTTTGCAAGCTTGTAGCCCCTTTCAATACAGAAGAGGGCGCTTCAGTCAAGGCGCAGGACCAGTTTCCTAACTGCTGTGTAAAATCTCCTTTTCCCTTTTGTTCCTCCGGTCCTTCCACCCTTTGATCCAGTTTCCTGTGTCAAATCTTTTTTCCGTTTGACCTTTCTGCATTTACGTTGATTTGTTCTATGATTACGGGCAAATTCAGGTATTTTGAGATCTGAGACTTACCCAAAGCCCAGGAGGAATTCTCTTTAAGAAAAGTAATACAACACTATTTTTAAAATTAGCTTTATTAGCTTCGTGGCAAATTCATCTCTGCCTAGGACTCAACAATTCCACTCAAGATACATACCTTAGAGAAACCTTGCACATCTGTACCAAAAGGTATGGCTGAGTATGTTCACAGGGGTATTCTTTGTAATTGGAAAAAACTAACACTAAACATCACTGTTGATAGGAAAATGGGTAAATACAAGAAAAGGCAATAGTTTATGTTAAAAAGATACCTATTCTTCTAAATCTAAAGATTCAATATGACATCAAATTATAGCCAGGTTAAATGGAACATGCTACTTCCAAAATTGATCTGTATCCCTTATTTCACACCAAACACACAAATCCATTACAGATGGATCAAAGGCTTAATTATGAAAAGAAAAACCTTACAACTTTTGGAGAAAATCTAAATATCCTTATGACCTTTGGGATAAGGAAGACTTTCTTAAAGAAGACTTGATGAGCTCAAACAATAAAGGAAAATTTACTAAGTTTTGGTTCATCAAAAGATAGTCCACAGATGTATCTTCTTACTTAACCCCCCTCCCAATATTTTAGAGACATTGGACACCAGGCAACAAAGGACAGTGACCCATGAGGAATGCAAAAAGAACAAGGGGAGCCCTATGTTTGTCCAAGCTCACTGCTGTGAGTTTCCAGACAGGGAGGAGGAACTAAGGTGGAATACTTTCTGAGTTGAAAAGATGGAGCTTTTCACAGAGATAGGATAAGATACCAGAGAAGAGATCGTTGCACGGAGAGAGAACCTGGAGATCTGCAGAAGGTCCCTCTAAAGTATTCAGCATGTGAAGAAGCTACCCAGGGATGAAGAAAGTAACATTAGAAAGAATAAGAGGACTAAACAAACTAGGAATAGAGGGGAAATTCATCAACCTGATAAAGGGCATTTATGAAAAACCACAGTTAACATTATACTCAATGGTGAAAAACTGGATGCTTTCCTGTTAAGAGCAAAAAGAAAACAATCTGTCTGGCCACATCACTCATATTCCACATTTTATTGGAGGTTCTAGTTAGGGCAATTAGAAAAGAAAATTAAATAATTCCAGATTGGAAAGGAAGAATTAAAACTATTTCTATTTATGGATGACAAGTTCATATACAGAAATCTTATGGAACCCACTAAAAACTATTAGAATAAACAATTCAGCA
>NW_011900995.1:0-2250 GCF_000151845.1 Pteropus vampyrus | reverse complement strand
TGGAGATCTGCAGAAGGTCCCTCTAAAGTATTCAGCATGTGAAGAAGCTACCCAGGGATGAAGAAAGTAACATTAGAAAGAATAAGAGGACTAAACAAACTAGGAATAGAGGGGAAATTCATCAACCTGATAAAGGGCATTTATGAAAAACCACAGTTAACATTATACTCAATGGTGAAAAACTGGATGCTTTCCTGTTAAGAGCAAAAAGAAAACAATCTGTCTGGCCACATCACTCATATTCCACATTTTATTGGAGGTTCTAGTTAGGGCAATTAGAAAAGAAAATTAAATAATTCCAGATTGGAAAGGAAGAATTAAAACTATTTCTATTTATGGATGACAAGTTCATATACAGAAATCTTATGGAACCCACTAAAAACTATTAGAATAAACAATTCAGCACAGTTGCAGGATACAAGATGAATATACGCAATTGTATTTTTATGCACTTGCAGTGACTAACCTGAAAAATGAAATCAAGAAAAAAATTCTCTTCACGATAGCATAAAAAAGAATAAAGCACAGTACATAGGAAGAAACTTAACAAGAAGGCAACACTTATAATCTGAAAATTACAAAACATTGTTGAAGGAAATTAAAGACGACTACATAAATGTAGAAATATGCAATGTTCATGGATTGGAAAACAACATTGTTAAGATGGCAGTACTCTTCAAATTCGTTTATAGATTCAACACAGTCCCTAACAGAATCGCAGCTAACCAGGATCCTTACCTTACACTGAATACAAAAAATTAACTCAATATGAGTCAAAGAGCTAACTGTAAGAGCTAAAACTATGGAGTTCTTAGAAGATAACAGGATAAATCTTCATGACCTTGGATTTCGCAATGGATCCTTAGATATGACATCAAAGCATAAGCAAAGAACAAAGTAGAGAAATTGAACTTCATCGAAATTAAAAAAATTTTTTTTTGCTTCAAAATTAAAAACTTTCACACCATCAAGAAAGTGAAAAAATCAACAACTACAGAAAATAAATTCATTCCTTCAAAATGAGCACCTGCTATGTGCCTGACACTGTTTTAGAAATTGAGAAAATAGAAGCGAATAAAACAGACAAAAACTCAGCCCTCTTGCCTTCTGGTACAAAGATTCAAATAAATAAGGAAACTAAGAAAGGAAAAATTAGCTCAGACTGTAAAAACCTGTCTTGCTTTTCATCATCAACACGGAGTGGTCTAGTTCTGCCTTGAGCCATCACAATCAGTTTGATGTTAATGTTTTGGGAAACTGTTTATGCTCAACAGGATAACACCAAGACCTAATCTAGTTGAGTGCCAGGCCATCTCCCGGATGAGGTGGGCTTCTTTTCTCTTTCTCACTTATCAGTAAGTGTGAAACATCCCCTTCTGGGTTGGAGGATCCAAGTCACTTTGACGCGGAGAGGCAGCCTCGATTTCCATGGCAGTTTCACGTGACTACATCCCACACCTTAGTCTTGCAGTTTCTACAGAAAATCTGGGTTCACTTTGCAGCCTAGGCCAAGTACTGACCCCTTTACACATAGCTATACTCTGGTTTGAGCCTACTGAAACACTGCTTTATTTAAATTTCTCCTGAGCTCCATCCTTCCCCAAATTCTAAAACTGCTCTTTTCTTTGCTTGGCGATGGGCCCCAGGGCTCCACTGCTGCACAATCTCCTTCATTGCCATGAGTCAATAAACTTGACTTTGTCGTTGCAGGTTTGTCCCTGGTGATCTGAGGCTGATTAGGCTAGAACAAAACTACATATGGTATACTAGATATAAATGCTATGGAAAAAATAAAACCAGGGGAAAAGGATAAGAAGCGTTGAGGAAGGGGAGGTTTGTGATTTAAATAGCGTGCTCAGGGAAGTCTTCACTGATAAAGTGACAACTGAGCAATTATCTGAAGGAAGCAGGGGATTTTTTTCATCAGCGAAAAGATCTTCTAGAAAGGGGCAACAAATGCAAAGGGGCAACATACGAGGTGTGTTTCAATCACAATTTTTCAGTAGGCCAGCCCTAACAACCTCTTTAATTTTGAAACCTATCCCATCCCATTCTTACTCCCTTATCCTGCTTTTGATTTTTTTCATTTGTTTTCAATATGTAACTTCGTGGGTTTTTTGTTTGTTTTCTGCTGGGGCGGGGAGAGAGAGAGAGAGAAGGGAATGGGGAGAGAGGAGAGAAGAGAGGAGAGAGAGAGGAGAGAGAGAGAAAGAGGTAGAGAGGGAGGAGGGAGAGAGAGAGAGAGAGAGA
>NW_011900994.1:6716-8241 GCF_000151845.1 Pteropus vampyrus | reverse complement strand
CATTTTTCCAGCCGAATATGAAAGTACTAAACAAGCTTATCGCAGGTTTGAAGTTTTGACATATTTTAATGAGAAGTGGCACTATTTCACCAGTCCGGAACGCTGAGAAATAATTCTCACCCGGTCCTGAGGGAGCCGTCGCTCCGGGCACCAGCGGACCCCGCGGGGAGCATGCACGTCTCCTGCGCACGCCCCGCCTCGCCCAACCGCGTCTGGAGTGGGGACTCCCGTCGGCCGCCCCGGGGCCCCTCGGCGAGGCACTGCTGCCTCCGCTGCACCCCAGGGGCCTGGTGGCCCCCACGATGGGCCGCAGCACCTGATCCTGCACAGCGACTCCGGGGACACGTGTGTGGCGGAGACACTCTTCCAGTGAGGGCGAGGGGCCTGCATCCCGGGGCACCTGTCCTCGGCCTGCGCCACAGGGACTGCGGGCTCGTGGAGCAGCGCGGCCTCCGGACGCTGTTCCCGCCGCAGGCTTTAGCTTTTCGCGGCCGGCTCGTTTCTGCTCGCGTGGTGTCCTCCGGGTCCACCCGTGACAGGGCGTGTGTGAGAACCTCCTTGTTCTCAAGGCTGAGCAGTGCCCCGTCGTGAGGACAGTCCACACCTGCGGACCTGGCCACGTGTCAAGGGCACTTGGCTTGCGTCCACTGCTGTGAACGTGGGTGTCTTCAAGACTCCCAGTCATTTCGATCTGTGCGTCGTGCGGAGGTCACTGGGGGAAGCAGGAGCCACTTGGGTGTTCTACGCCGCGGGAGACTTAGTGCGCAGAGTGGTCATTGGAAGGACCAGAGGCGGCTCTGGGCGCGGTGACCTCGGAACTCACCTCTGCCTCACGTACCAAGGCCGGTAGGCAGGAGGCTGCCTCTGGGGTTGTCGGGTGTGAGCCTCGGCCCAGGGGTCAGGACGCTGGGTCAGGAAGGCTCGGCCACCACAGTCACCTGGATGACAAACGGGCGACAGGACGCAGGGTTGCCGTGGCAGTGGCCCCTTTGTCCACGGGATTGCCTTCGGTCAGAACTCCGCCTCCGGTGCGTTCGACCAGCTCGTCCAGCCCCACGCCGTCCTGGCGGCTGCGGCCGCCCAGTGAGGTGACAGGAAATGAGGTCGCGTGAGTCCTTCCCCGTGGCAACACCGTTTTGACTGTCCTGGATCCTTTGCCTCTCCACGCACATTTTAGAAGCACTTCGTGGGTTTCTACGGCAAACACCCGGTCGGATTTCGGTCGGGATGGCGTCGCGTCTGCGCATCCGCTGGGAGGGAATCGCGTCGTCTTTTCTCTGCGTTCACCGGGGTCGTGTTTTCCAGTCTCCAGATCCTGGCGCGTCCCGTTCGATTTCTTACAGCGCCGTCGTAAACGGCTCCTCGGAGTTTTCTACCGGTCGCTCACATTGCGCCTCGCTCGCGCGGGGACGCACGATTGATGGTCACGCGCCGACGCGTCTCCCGCGACCTCGCTCATCTCACTTGCCAGGTCCGTGAGCTTCGTCGTGGGTCCGCTGTGGTCCTCTGCGTTGACGACCGCGTC
>NW_011900994.1:0-4816 GCF_000151845.1 Pteropus vampyrus | reverse complement strand
CAATTTTATGTTTAGTTTATAAATTAGGTTTGATTAATAGCAAGAGAAGTTATTACCTGGTTTGATACCTATGATATCTTTGGAATAATGTAAGTCGGCCCTGGGGATTTGTGAGAACTCCTTTTTCCTGTTAAAAGGGTGTCTTACTCGGGTTTGACAATACAGCTAGAAACAACGTCTGTGTTGACCGGTTTTGAGGGGGACGCGTTTTTTCCCAGCCTCGTGCCCTAACCCTCTCGTCACCAGGAGCGAGGCCGCGGGTGGCAGCTGCCAGGTCTCAGGATGCTCTGTGGTCACGGGGAGCGAGCTTGGGGTTTTCGGTCTGGGACGTTGTACTCTCTGTGCTGTGACCTCTGGGCGTCTCTCCGATTCTCAGGGGAGGGGGTGCTCTGCAAGGGACCGCGCCGCTCGCACAGGCGGACGGCGGGGCACAGGCGGACAGCGGGGCTCGCTCCCACGAGGCCCACCACGCGGCAGGCCCTTCGGTCTGTGGATTTTACAAGTAAGAAAGAGTAGCTTCCTAGAGCTTTTAAAAAAACGTTTTAATAAGAGTCTGTGAAATACGCAGGGTGCTTTTCTCCAGAGCGAATCTGCAGTCTCGGAGTGAGAGTCTCGCTTCCAGAGCTGAGCGAGCGCGATCGTTAGCGGCTTTTTGTCTGACCGCCGGTTCCGAAGGGACCCGATGGCACTGGGTGTCATGCTGGAGGAGAGCAGACTTCGGAGTGTGTTTCGCAAGGTTCTTGCTTGTTAGAGGTGGTGGCCACGCAGCCACCAGGTCTGTGGCTCGAGCTGCAGACGACTTCTCAGCGTCCGTCCGCCGTGAAATGCAGATGGTACGGGTCACACTGTTGCTTAGTGACCAGAGGTTAGTGTGTGGTTCCGAGTTGGGAGGAGCCATGCTGGGCGCTGGGTGTCACTGGGAACAGAGCAGAGTGGCCTTTGCCCTGTGAGCTGATGATCTGGAGAGAGGGCCAGCTGCGGAACAGGTCAACAGCCAGATATCGGGTCACAAACTGTGCGTGTTGCTTGCAGCGTCAGGATGTGAGCGAGGGCGGGGGAGACACGGAGCCGGGTGCCCGGCGCTGCCTGGCGCCCCGTGTGCTTGTGTTCCTGTGCCTAGAGGGCTTTGGAGGGCGGTGACCCAGAGGGGACTCCGCACCGAATCTGGCCCCGGGAGCTCAGCGGGTCCGACGTGCTCTCGGGGCGTGGGCTGAGCGGCGAGCCTTGCCCGGGCGTGTCCCCTCCGCCACGCACTTTGCCCCTGCTGTCCAATTCCTACATGTCCTGTTCCTTCACAGGACACACAGCCCGTGCTGGCTGCGCCCTGGGGCGGCGCCTTCGGGTCACGGCCGTCAGCGGTCTGTACCCGGCAGCTTCTCCTGGTCTGAAGAAGTTGGGTGGGGGACCCCATAGGGGGACGCCCCTCGCCTCCCTCCGACCAGAGCCTGCGGGGATGCTCCGGGAGCGTCCCCCCTGCAGGCCAGGTGCCAGCCTGTCCCCACCCACACCCCGTCCCGGTGGCACTTCCTACCGTGTGGCCGTGCACGGCGTGGACACCGTCAGCACATGCTGGACACATGTTAGCCCCAGGGAGCGCTCCTGCCCGGTGAGGTGCGGCTTGGTGTCCACCCTGGGGAGCGCCCCTGCCAGGTGAGGTGCGGCTTGCTCTCAGGTCTCCCCGGCCACCCTCTGGGCTACACACGGGGATGCTGGTGACTGCGGCCTCACCCTGGCCCCCTCCTCCAGGTCTGGCTGGCTCTTATGTGAGCGTCTGTCACACTCGTGGCCTCCGACAATCCTGCCTCCACAGCCAGGCGGGAAACAAGGGTCTGGGCCAAGGACTAGTGGATAGCGAGGTGTCCTGGGGGGACGTGGACAGCTGCGTCACCCTGAGCAGTGTGAGGTACGGGCCACAGAAGGGGCGCTGGGCAGGCAGCACGTGGCCAGCAGGCTGAGCCTGTAACTAGCAGGAAGCGAAGGCTGGACCTCTCGAGCCCTCACTGGAAAAGCACTTGGCAGGTGACAGCCACAAGTCCTGGGTAGTGAGTGGAGTTTGGGACAGGAGTGAACGTGGACGCCTGTTTCCCGATCCTGCTGGCTTCGGTGTGTGAGGGGCGGGTGCCCCAGCAGGTGGCGAGGGCGGGCTTCTGCGGGCAGGCGTGGGGGCCGCCGCTTCTCCTCCCTGACTCGGTGCCCGTGACCTTCGGGAGCCTGCCTCACCCCCCTAGTTGTCTGTTCCCGTGTCCTCCCCTCCCTCCATCTGCTCTCTCTGGACTCTGCCTCCTCGGGTCACCGCTGACCCTGTGTGGCTAAGCCCGGGGTCCTTGGTCATCAGAGCTCTGCGAGGTGGCCCCTCACTCCTCCCTGGAGGGATGCAGCCAGAGCAGGCCTCGGCTGGTTCCCCCGTCTTTCTGGACCTGGCGTGCCTCGCCTCCCCGTCCCCAGGTCTCCCCGCCGAGGGGGAGCAGCCCACCTGAGTCCCGGGTGATCCCCCAGGCCCCGCCTTCCCCTCAGCCAGCTCCGCCGACTGCCCGTGTCCCGCTGCCTCCTGAGCCCCACTGAGCATCTGCATGCGGACGGCGGGTCCGTATCGTGCCCAAGGCTGACCTCCCCACCCCCGTCCCGGTGGACGGCCCTGCCTCCTGCGTCGCTCAGGCCACCCCGTCCCCCTCTGGCTGCCCTGTTTGCCTGCATCCCGCCGTGGGCAGCTCACTGACACTCCCGTCGGCTCCTGCTGGGAGGTGACCCGCCGCCTTGCCCTGCCGCCCCCGCCCTCCCGGTCCTGGCCGACCTGTCACCTCCGCCGCGCCCTGGTTCCCCTCAGCCACCTCCCCGCTCAGCAGCCACGAAAGTCGGGTCAGGTCCCTCTGTGCTCCGAACGCTCCAGGTGGCCTCACTGACCCACCAGGTGCTACCAGAGTGACCAGTCCCTTAAAAAGAAAACTGCGATTGATAACTGGCCGGCGACAGCTCCTGTCCCTCTGTTGCCTTGCTGTTCGCTGTGCAGCGGGTCACCAGGCTTTTAAAAACTGTACATGCTCTTGAGGGGCATCAGAAGTTTTGCGATTTGCCTGAGTCAACTTCTGCAGCATCTAAAATGTCTTCCTGCCTAGACGCGGCCAAAAGACGCAGACACAGTTGTGATCAGCGCGGACTTTCCAGCGGGGCTCCTGTCGGCTTAGACGGCAGCCAGCAGTGCACAGCGCGCGAGCTGCCGGCACAGACTGGAGGAAACGTCCCCCGCCCCGGCCAGTGCGATCGCGACAAACGCGGAGTTTCGTTCCGACGGGGGAGCAGCGACCTCCGGTGGCCACGCGCATCAGCGAGCGAGCGGGATGAGCACGTGGGGCGGCCGCGTTCCTGCTGAATTCTTAAGGAATGGCTTTGAACTTTTCTGGCGAGAGCCCCGTTCTCCAGCCCGATGGCTGCGAGTCAGTCTTTGGTCCCAACACGGCTGCTGGGGACGTCCTCTGAAGGAGACTTCCTTTACGCCCGGTCACCTCACAGAGGCCCGCGGTCACAGCGCGCCACGCACAGGCCCAGAACGGTCCTGGAGAATAGTGTCGTGTCCGCCCCGTTACGCGTTGTCATCAGAGACTGTCCGCTCTCAGCCATAGCCCTTTCAAAGTTGTCTGACAACCCCTAGGTGCATGGTTCTCGGGGCTCCCTCCGGCTGGACAGTCCGAACTCACCCCCTTCCCCGACCCCTCTGGCCAGGGCCCTGTCCTCTCCCTGGACCCCCAGACCCAGGCCAGGCATTCCCGGGAGGCGCACTGGGAGCTCCTGAGACGCTTCCTCAGGACACTCCGAGTGGGCCGCCTTCTCAGGAAGAGCCGTGGCGGGGGGGCCTCACCGAGTCTCTGTCCCGTGAGGGGCCCCCGCCGTGGGCGGGCCACTTTAGAAGTGGAAGTCGCGTTCTGTGTGTGTCAGAGGTGTGTCTGAGCGTCGTCTGCATGGAGTCGCCTTCTGGTCTGCTGGGTGGCCCCTCAGGGTTGGGTGATTGTCCTTGTTGCCTGAAGTCCTGGGAGCGAGGTCTTCAGCTCTGACGTGCGTGAAGTGACGGTGACTCTGAGTGCCTGGGGAGTAAGGAACGTGAGTGGCATGGGGAAGGAGGCTGGGGTGGAGGGAGACTGGACGGCTCGGGGAGGGTGGTCGTGCTGGCCGGGGCAGGTGGGTGCCTCCGGTGGCCCCCTCAGGACCGCCCTGGCCCGGTGGCCTCGCCACACCCCCTCCGGAGGGGTTGTCTTTGGCTCTGGGGGGCCTCGGAGTTTGCCCTGAATCTGTGCAGACACACACTGTGTCCAGGGACAGAACCTCCCGCAGTGACCGCAGTGGCTGGAGCCAGTCAGCTGTGGATCTGCGACAGGAACTAGTCGAGGTCATGGTGGTCAAGACGGCAGCACCGCAAACCCCGAAGAGACCCCGGGCCCGGGACCCCGCCTGAGATCGGGTGGCCCCGCCACACGCACACGTTACCGAGAGGCGTGACAGTCTCTTCGCCTGGGACCGGGCTGGCTCGTGGCCGGAGCGACGGGCTCGTCTGCCCGTGCAGCAGAGACAGGATGTGGCTCGGTGATGACCCTGGGCCCGGCGAGTGAGCAGCGCCCTCTGGGGTTCTCGAGAGAACGCAGGTCACAAACCGGACCGGAACCGGCTCCAAGCGCTCAGCTTCTGCGGTGGCGGCCGGCGTGGAGGGCCGTGTCCCGTGCAGGACGCAGGCATCGTCGGGCCTCTTTGGGGCGGTTATAACAGTATTTCAGAGCCAAGCAATTCCTGGAGGATCTGAATTTTTTGCACAATGATATCATGTAATATC
>NW_011900993.1:3091-4581 GCF_000151845.1 Pteropus vampyrus | reverse complement strand
AAAGAGCTGGTCTTTGAGCCTGGAGTTGTCCCCCTGAGACAAAATCCAAACATCTGAGTGACGTGCAGCAGTGACAAAGGGGAGCGGGAGCGGCCGCTGCAGCACGACGCGGCCCCCCAACCCCGGGCCTCCTCTCCTTCCTCGTCCTCTTAAACTAACCCGGGAGCGAACGGGGAACAGCCCCGCGGGACAGCCGCGGAGATTATCACAGGACACTCGGAACGCGGTCGACATCGAATCGGGCTTATTATTGATGGTGATTACAGGGAAACTAGTTGCTCCGATTAAATCCGGATTCACGTGCTAAAAGAGATAAAACGCACGCAGTGTCCACAAGCAGGTCCGAGGCGACTCTAGAAGGTTCCGGGCAGCTCCACGCGGCTGTGCCGACGCGGTTCCCACATGCCCAGGAATCAGTTCCCATGCACTGTGCAGGCACCAGGCCCTTCGGCCCGATGGAGACGCAGAGCCGATCGAGGCACAGAGCCCACCCCCCAGGGGAACACGGCCACGACGGTGCTGGCACTGACGTGTCCCCCGCGTGGGGACACCGGCCGCCACGACTAGCTCGCCGCGGGAAAACGAGTAATGCTTCAGAAAGAGGCGCCTCTTTCTGAAGCATTCGCGGGACAGCCGCGGAGATTATCACAGGACACTCGGAACGCGGTCGACATCGAATCGGGCTTATTATTGATGGTGATTACAGGGAAACTAGTTGCTCCGATTAAATCCGGATTCACGTGCTAAAAGAGATAAAACGCACGCAGTGTCCACAAGCAGGTCCGAGGCGACTCTAGAAGGTTCCGGGCAGCTCCACGCGGCTGTGCCGACGCGGTTCCCACATGCCCAGGAATCAGTTCCCATGCGCTGTGCAGGCACCAGGCCCTTCGGCCCGATGGAGACGCAGAGCCGATCGAGGCACAGAGCCCACCCCCCAGGGGAACACGGCCACGACGGTGCTGGCACTGACGTGTCCCCCGCGTGGGGACACCGGCCGCCACGACTAGCTCGCCGCGGGAAAACGAGTAATGCTTCAGAAAGAGGCGCCTCTTTCTGAAGCATTCGCGGGACAGCCGCGGAGATTATCACAGGACACTCGGAACGCGGTCGACATCGAATCGGGCTTATTATTGATGGTGATTACAGGGAAACTAGTTGCTCCGATTAAATCCGGATTCACGTGCTAAAAGAGATAAAACGCACGCAGTGTCCACAAGCAGGTCCGAGGCGACTCTAGAAGGTTCCGGGCAGCTCCACGCGGCTGTGCCGACGCGGTTCCCACACGCCCAGGAATCAGTTCCCATGCACTGTGCAGGCACCAGGCCCTTCGGCCCGATGGAGACGCAGAGCCGATCGAGGCACAGAGCCCACCCCCCAGGGGAACACGGCCACGACGGTGCTGGCACTGACGTGTCCCCCGCGTGAGGACACCGGCCGCCACAACTAGCTCGCCGCGGGAAAACGAGTAATGCTTCAGAAAGAGGCGCCTT
>NW_011900993.1:0-2071 GCF_000151845.1 Pteropus vampyrus | reverse complement strand
GATTAAATCCGGATTCACGTGCTAAAAGAGATAAAACGCACGCAGTGTCCACAAGCAGGTCCGAGGCGACTCTAGAAGGTTCCGGGCAGCTCCACCCGGCTGTGCCGACGCGGTTCCCACATGCCCAGGAATCAGTTCCCATGCGCTGTGCAGGCGCCAGGCCCCGCGGCCCGATGGAGACGCAGAGCCGATCGAGGCACAGAGCCCACCCCCCAGGGGAACACGGCCGCGACGGTGCTGGCACTGACGTGTCCCCCGCGTGGGGACACCGGCCGCCACGACTAGCTCGCCGCGGGAAAACGAGTAATGCTTCAGAAAGAGGCGCCTTTCGCGACGAGCCTCGACGGCGGACGAGGACTCCACGCGGGAGAGCAGGGCGCGGCAGGCCGGCCCGACCTCGAGAGTCAGGGACCAGGCCTCCCAGGTCCAGGCGCGAGGGCGCCCGGCTCGCCGGCTCGCGGTCGGGCTGCGCTCACGGCACTGGCTCCGCTGGGCAGGGAAGGAAGTGAACGGGAGACGTGGGCCGAGGCCGGGCACGGGGCCTTCGCGGGGACCACGGTACAGTGCAGTGTTGCCGTACTACCGTGTGACAACTCGGTAACTACTGCCGTCACATCGCCCTAACTGATGTCACCGAAATGTGCTGACATCTGAATTCCTGCCCCAACTGCAGTGCCTTCGAAGGTCTCGCCCACGAACCTTTCCCTCCCTGACCTTCGCCCCATAAACTCCGATCGCACAGAGATTGTGGGAAACGTTGCCTTTTGACTGACGTCAAAAATTCTGTGAGATTAGAGTTTCTGTGTTGCCCTAATATGGTTAGTTAAAAAAAAAGTTAGTGCTTGCGGTGGCCTCTCGGGCATCTGGCTCTGGAGAAGGGAGGAAATGACGGATCACAGATCTAGGGTGACAGTGGACCGCGGAAAGCCTCAGGTGACCGACCTGTCAACGTGCTCACATCTACCTGGAGGGAACTCCCACCGGTGAGAAGAGACTGAAGAAGACACTAAGATGCAGCTCGCTCGCAAATTGAAAGGTCGGCACAGGCACGGTCAAGCTGACGAGCTTTCCTTGGCGAGAGATCGAAATAGGGGATGTCGTTTCACGTAATCGATTCGAATCTAGGAAGAAACTACAATGGACCTTGGTATTTGGCCCGCATTCGGTAACAATCTCGCCTAATTTGCATGTACTAAAGAATTTGTTTATTCAACACAGATGGATTAATTCTGAACGCTGAGAATCCGTTAGGATGGCTTCCGGGCCTCTCCCGTTGCCTGCGTGCTGGGGGACACAGGGCGATAACCAGGGGACACGGGGCGATGACGGGGTGATCACAGCGCAGCAGGGCATACACACGCGACAGGCCATGAGGTGGAGGGCGTCTGCATTGATTAATTCTGGCTCAATTAATTTTCCTGACTTTACACAACAAACATGTTCTTGCAAGTGTCAGAGCTAACTGCGTTCTGACTTGCGGGCGATGCTTCGGACCAAACACTCTCCACGCTAAGTTATGGTTTTAGCACTGGTTTTTCTTAAAGTTAGTGGCTTCCTGTATCATAACTGTTTTCCAATTTAAAATAAAATACTAAGCAGGAATTACGTATCGTGCACGGCGTTTCAAATCAGAACTTATTTAAAAGGGGTAATAAACAAACCAAGGCTTCTCGACTGGTTCGCACGCCAGGCCCTCCTGCCTCTGTCTGCACTGAGGATGTCCCCACCCCACACCTCACACTCAGCCCCGCGCTGGTGTTGGGGGGGCGGGCCGGGCACCCTCCCAGACTCCCCGCCTTTCTCTGAGTAAGTTACGCTGGTCGCCATGGCGCCCTGAGATGTCAAAGTGATTCTGCAACTCCACCAGCCTCAGCATTTCAAAGTTACAGCAACACACTCAAAAGATGTGGCCTTGCGATCATGGCTCCCCATTGTAACTGCTTCATAAAACTCTCCTGACAGTGAAAGCGTGTAATGAGTCACCGTCCTCTCTCCAGGTGTCCAAAGGCAGAGACTCCGCTCCCACCCTTCCCCATCGTCGCCTCCCTCCCTCCCTCTCTCTCTCTCTCTC
>NW_011900992.1:3409-4410 GCF_000151845.1 Pteropus vampyrus | reverse complement strand
CTGTCACGAGACAACTCGACTGGGCCTTTTCTTAGATGAGGCTATCGGTAAGTCAAGGGGGCACTACTTTGTAACAAACTTCAAAACATTCTACAGGGGAAAAATAACTAAAGTACCCATATAAAGTGTTTCTGACACCTACCTTCTTTCTCTCGCTTTAAAGTTCGTATTACTTTCCGACATCCTGGCTCAATACTGTGTTTGTTAAATGACACTGAGTTCTCTGAAACACTGTGCTGTTTTTATAGTAACAGCTTATTAAATGGGTAGGGACAGTTATTCCTATTTGCACAGATGGTTTTCACGTTGTATATGATGTCCGCGTACATAATGTGGACGTGCTTCTCGCAACAGCACAACGTGGTAAGAAAAGCAGGTGGAGGTGTTTCCACTGTCGCCGTGATGGACTCCTAAAGCTGGAGAAGCAGAAGAGTTGCCTTTCGTCATATATTTAGTAAGTAGAAGAGTCCAGACACAAAGACTGTCTCTTGGTTTTAAATCCGGTATGTTTTCCACACAAGAAACGTTATTACGAACCTCCTCAGGGCTAGGGCAATCATTTTTGCGTTATGGTTGAATCCGTCTAATATAAATGTGCCTTCTATGAAATAGCCGCAGATCATCAGAAAGCCAAATAATTTTAGTGTAAGTGTGGCCCACTCAATATTTGGGGCATACTTATACTTTAAAAAGTATTTTTTTTAATCTGAAATTCAAATTTAACTAGGCATCCTGTAATTTTTTTTTTTTTCCCTAAGTCTGTCAACCCTAATTCTATGCATTGGTCAGATTCCCGCCCGATTCTGTGTACTTGTTCCCCTGTGGCCTTCCTCTGTTTTCCATTATAAACTCACGCACGGTGGCTGCCCTGTCCTGCGCTTGTGTGCACGTGGCTTTTCTGAACAATATTTGATGTTGATGGAACTTCCGCTTTGATAGCTCCAGCCCATACCTCCATCCCAGCTGCTTACTCGATGTCTCCACCTGGCTGTCCCATACAC
>NW_011900992.1:0-1345 GCF_000151845.1 Pteropus vampyrus | reverse complement strand
TTGCACATGGATGCGAAGTTGTCCCAGCATCATTTGATGGAAAGACTGTTAATCCCTCATTCAATCAAAAATCAGTCGACCATAAATGGAAGGTTTGTTTCTAGAATCTCAATTCTATTTCATTGATCTGTATCTACACTTAGGCCAGTACCACATTGTCTTGCTTATTGTAACTTGGTATTAAGTTTTGAAACTGGGATATGTGAGTACTACAGCTTTGTTCTTTTATTTCAAGATGGTGGTGGTGTTGGTGATGATGATGATGATGATGATGATGATGATGATGATTTTTGCCTGTCCTACGTTCCTTGAGTTTCCATATTAACTTTAGGATCGGCTTGTCAATGTCTGCAAAAAGATAGCTGAGATTTTGATAGAGATTACATTAAATCTGTAGGTCAGTTTGAAGGTGTTGCTGTTATAACACTGTCGAGTCCTCTGATCCATAGCATGAGATAACTTTATTTAGGTTATCTTTAATTACATTCATTGATGTTTTGTAGTTTTAAGTGTACAAGACATCCACTTTTATTTTAAATTTATTTATTTAAATTTATTTTGAAGTATTTATTCTCTGATATTATAAAATAGAATTGTTTTCTTAAATTTATTTTTAGATCGTTTATTGCCATTGTCTAGAAAGAGAATTGATTTTTCTATGTTTTTGTGTTCTGCAAAATCGCTGAACTTGTTTATTAATTTGGACAGGTTTTTGTGGATTCCTTACCATTTTCTGTATACAGGATTATGTCATCTGCAAATAGATTTAGTTTTACTTCTTCCTTTCCAGTCTGGATTTTTTATTTCTTTGTCTCACTTATTTGTCTTGGCTAGGACTTCAGTACCGCGTTTAAGAAAAGTGGCAAAAGCAGGCATATTTGTCACTATTTGTCACTATGAAGTGCAATGTCAGCTGTGGGTTTTTCAGATTGGGGAGTTTTTTCTATTCCTAATTTGAGAAGATATATCATGAGATGGTGGTGTATTTTATCAATTTTTTTCTGTGTCTATTGAGATGAATGTATATTTTTTGTCCTTTAGTCTATTGATTTTTTTACATTATACTAGTTGATTTCGGCATATTAAAATAACCTTGCATTCCTAGGCTAAATGCCGTATGTTCATGATGTATAATCCTTTTTATATGTTACTGGATTTGCTTTGCTACTGTTTTGTTTATGTGTGTTTGCAAATGTTTATATATGTTTTTACACTTATATTCATAAGACATACTGGTCTACAGTTTTCTATTCTTTTAATGTCTTTGTCCAGTTTTGATATCTGTGTAATACAGGTCTCATAGAATGAGATCAAAAGTGTTCTCTTCTGTTGTTTTGGAAGAGTT
>NW_011900991.1:4868-5251 GCF_000151845.1 Pteropus vampyrus | reverse complement strand
CTCCCCAGCACACCCATCTGCCAATCACTGATCATTTCACTGTCTCTATAGTTTTGCCTTTCCCAAAATATCATATAGTTGAAAATCATGAAATAGCATTTTCAGGTCGTCTTCTTTCACTTACTAATATGAGTATAAGTTTATGCCATGTGTTTCGGTGACTTGATAGCTCATATCTTTTTAGTGCGAATAATATTCCATCGTCTGGACCTACCGGTTTATCCATTCACCTACTAAAAACACCTCGGTTGCTTGGACATCGCCATATCCAAGATCATCTAGGATTTCTCCTATGTTATCTGGCAGGAGTTTTATATTTTTGCATTTTATACTTAGGTCTGCGATCTGTGAGGATTATCTCTTCATTCACGTTGGAAGGAGTA
>NW_011900991.1:0-2143 GCF_000151845.1 Pteropus vampyrus | reverse complement strand
ATGTAGCATCATTGCCTAAATCCAGTTATTCATCTGGAAAATGTGTTGAGATGCGTAGGACTGCCAGGCAGCTCAGTCTACCATGGACTTAGAGGTTGCAAGTGCTAGAATAAAGGATGCTTTAGAAGCAGCGTTTACTGGGGTAAAGAGGAGTATTGGATGCAGAAACATGTGATCGTTAGAATGTAGTTGGTGGGCGTGAATATCGTTCAGTGTTCCCATCTCACTTGGTTTATTCTTTCTTTTATCTTTAAACACACGCTTGTTTCCCTCCTATCCTCCCAAACAACAGGACGCCATTCTAATGTGGGGCGTGTGTGTGTGTGTGTGTGTGTGTGTGTGTGTGTGTGTGTGTGTGTGTGTTAAACATACATTGTCTTTTGGCAGGCAAATATTTTTAGTTACCATCATTATATTATGTTGAAGATCTTATTATTTTCTTTACTTTTTCCAATAAACACTGTATTTTCAGGCTCTGACCATGTTATTTCGTATTCAGCTAACCCTCTGTTTCCTCTAGTTCTTTCATGTTGCTCCATGGTGTACATCCAACACATTTCGCCTAGCTCTTCTTCTAGCGAGGATGTCATCCCAAGTCGCTTCCTACTCTTTGACACCGGAAATGATGCTGCCATGAACATCCTTGCATATGTGAGGATTCTAAGTTTTGCACATAGGTTTGGCATATAATATTTTGCCTCTGAAGCGAGGGTGTGCCTTTTGTCTGTGGTTTGTTCATAGTCATGATGGGGTGAAGAACATACTGGTAGGAGCCAAGCGGATCACCTGAGTTCAACTTGTATTCCAAACTCTAACATCATGTAAAAGCCTTTCCTCCTCTAGTTGACCAAGATCAATTACTTCTGGGTGACCCCTCTTCTTGCCTGTGGGCGTCTGGACACAATAAAGCACCTTGGGAGCAACCCGTACCTTGTAGTTTAAAACGAACTTTGATGTTTCCTACGGCAAGTATTATGGATTAATTGTGGTCCCCCCAACATTCATAGGTTGAAGCTCTAACGTCTCATGTGACTATATTTGGAGATAGGACCTTTACAGAGGTAATTAAGGTTAATGAGGTCATAAGGGTGGGGCCCTGATCTGCTAGGACTGATGTCTTTATGAGATGAGGTAGAAACAGCACAGAGACAGCACTGACTCTTCTCACACAGAGAAGATGCCATGTGAAGATGCAATAAGAAGGCGGCCATCTGTAAGCCAAGAAGAGAAGCTTCAACAGAAGCCAGTTCTGACAACATCACTCCCTTGGCCTTTGGGGTTTTTCCTCCTAGGGACCCAGCTACCTCCACCAGCAATGGATTTTAGATCTCAGTATTGATTCAGGTCTGAGGAAGAAAAAGGAGGCTTTTTAAATTTTTTAATTTGGGCGACCAGGCTCAGCCTCCTGCTCTTCCACTCTTGAATTTTTTGTTGGTTTGTTTTATAAATACTGAGCAGCACCTGTGATGATTTCGTCTGTCTATTTTATGCCTGAGGACACCGTGGTTTATTAAGCATCTACACAGCTCCATGCAAGTGAAATGCCCTGACCACCCCTCCCCTCTTGCCAGATGACTATGGCCGCCTTCGCTTCTGGCTGTTTAAGTGCTTCCGCTTGGTCTCAGTTTTTTGTGGGAGGGCATTGAGTCTAGCTCTGTGACCACCTCTTAAGCTATAGGCCCTGGTTTGCTGAAGAAAGCCACCACGGAACTCACCAATGCTGCAGTCCTCTGTCACACTCACTGCAGTCGAAGACCTGAGCAGCTCGTCCTCACGCTCATCTTGGCCTCCACAGCCCTGGGCTCTAAGAACAAAATGGACCCTTCTCTTCCTGTGCTTGCAGCTGATAGCTCCATGTGCACATGAAACAAATGTGAAAGCAACGACACATGCAGGGAGGGAGAAGAAAAGGTTGGTTAGAAAACATAGATGCTTTCCATCTATGTTTATGCTATTTTCAGGATGGCATCAGCAGGTTCCAAAAACTGAGTTAGGTAGGGAGGGATATGGTGACTTAAAATGGATAAGATTACAAATTGGGAAGACTGAGGAAACATTCAAGGCATGAAAAAGAAATCATAAAAGAATACTAGGCAGGTAGACATGGACATGAAGGGGAAGGAAAAATCAACGAAAAAAAAAA
>NW_011900990.1:3672-5801 GCF_000151845.1 Pteropus vampyrus | reverse complement strand
AAATTTAAGACTATCTAATTCAACTCTTTTTTTTACAGTTAGGGAAACAAAGGATCAAGCAGTGTGACTGGTAGAATTGTGCAAAAATCTCTTCAGGGTCACTTCTCCCCCTTACCCCAGCCCCTCAGTGTTCCTCCCACTAGACATCTAGTGTCTTCTTTCTAACCCCTGTCTGCACTGAACCCCCAAAACACTGTACCCTCCAGGGTGAGGCCCTGAGTCCCTTCCTAGGTACCTATCCTGGTCAAAACTCCCATTCCCTCAGAGATCTGCTAGGCAACTAACAAACCAATCTTAAATGAATTGTAGCCAAGGTATTAACGACAGAGAATGGCTTAAAGCATTACTCCTCCCAGATAACATTTCTATTTTTAATAGAAGCCTTTAAATGTCTGAACCCAAAGGAAATAGCCTGAAAAGTGCAGGGATAGCAAATACCTGGCATCTTTGCCTCTTTTCTGTCCCTAGAAGACATCTCCAAACTGTCACTGAGGTCTTCCCTGCTAAGTTTGCACACAGCCTGAGAAGCCCACAGGTCTCTGGGCAGCCCCCACCTACCTGTAATGGGAATTACCATGTAAGATTAAATCTATTTGCCAACTCTATTGTCGAAAATATATTTAGGAGTAAGGAGACTTGAATCCTACTTTGGGGCTTTAATATTACCTGGATATTGGCTCCCAAACAAACAAACAAACATTTCTGGGTCTCAGTTTCGTTAGCCTTAAAATGAGAGGAATGGCATCACAATCAGGCATTTCCAATGACTAGTTCATGATCTGCTGGAGACGCTCAAAGCCTGACTTGGTAGCTCTTCAAGCTACCACTGCCACTGCCACTGCCACTACCTACCTCTTCCCATTTTTGCATTGCTTCCCAGCAGGGAAAAAAATTCGCTCCAAACAGGGGCACCACCTTTCTAGCTATACTCAGCGACTTTCCTGTACCTAAAAGGCCCTGGGGAAATAGTGGAAGCCAGCATTTGGAGCGACTGCTGAGAAGCCACCTCTTGTGACACTTGGAGCCCAATCATGTGGTTCAAGCAGCCGTAAGCGCCTGGTGGAGAGTATTCTATTGTCAGCCAGAGGGGCAGAGCCTTCATGCCAGATGTGTCAGGAATGGGTGTGACCTGTCCAGAAGACACATCAAGTGGGGAAAAATCAGGTGTGCAGATAACGTTTTGTAAATGCCTTTCTAATTCTCAATGCCCCAGGAAAGAATCTCAGAGATTAAATTAAGCTGTTAACCCTCTAGGCGCTCCTGTCGTTTATTGTTAAGGAATTAATAGGAATGCGGGAATGCAGATGGCCTGGCTGTCAGCTCGCGGAGGCGATTTTTTCTGATCTCCACGGACGTTTCCAGCATCTTTCATTAAGCGCTCATGTACCAATTTGTCATTTTAACCGAGCAGGAAAGAAACTCCCACTGAACTCCCTGGCTCAGGTGCCGGGAGTTCAATTCTCCCACGACATGGCCTGTAGGGTTGCATTCACAAGGGAGGCTCGGCTGCCGGCTGGTGAGTGGCTTCTGATGGGGGTGAGGTAAGGCGGAGCCATTTCTGGAAGGAAGTCGGGATCCCCAAACCTGGCTGTCCTGGTCATGGGTTTCAGGGGACTGCAGGAGAGCCCACTCTAGCAATCTTAAACAGAGCAGAGATGTAAAGAAACTTCTCTCAACCTCCTCTAGCGCTCCAGGACACATGTAGCCCGCTCAACGAGGGGAGGCGCCACCTACAGGAGAGAGGAAAACCTGCACCCTGGTCTCAAGATTTCAACCGTTTGGTGGCAGGGACACCGACCCTCCTCTTCCTCCTCATCGTAATCTCTGACATTTATCCAATGCTTTTCTGACGCCAGACACTGTCCTAAGTGCTTGACATGGGTGAACTCTTTTAAACTTCACAACAACCCTATGAGGTAGGTGTTATTGTGATCTCCATTCCATAGAATAGAAAACTACGGTTCCGAGAGAGTAACATGCCCAAAGTCACACCGTTAAGAAGTGGGAGGCCAGGATCCCAACCCTGAGAGTCTGGCTCAGAGCCTGGATGCTCAACAATCACTACACTAAGAAGAGTGGTGGAAAGGTTAGCATCAGTTCTAACTCCACTCACGGTTCACAATGTAACT
>NW_011900990.1:0-1532 GCF_000151845.1 Pteropus vampyrus | reverse complement strand
GTATTTATGTTTTCTGTGTGACTGTCACTAGTATACAATCACATAGAGATTCTGATATTAAGACTTGGGCTGCAAATCACTCCCATGGCACAGCTCTGGTAGAAAGGAAAAGGGGCTTCAGTGGCACCCAGGCATCAAACACGAATTACATTGCCCTTGTGACAAAATAGGCATCTTTAAGAAATCATGTCTTCTGGTCCTTCTTTGCTACAGTTCAGGTCATATGGTACTCAGAGGAACCCAGATAGTTAACAATCTCTTCTATTTGTAAAGACCAGTTGTGAAGGAAACTCCATAGCCTTCCTGCAGTGGAGTGTATTATTGTTCAGCAAATATTCAGTCTCCTCTACGCTCCTCTGTAGGGGGAGAAAACTTCCCTACTCCACTGACGATGGGCTTAGCCATGTGACTTGCTTTGGCCAATAGAATGTAAGCAAAGGTTTTAACTCTACTTGCTTGATTTGGCTTGTCCTCTTGCATTTCTAACCTTGGGCATGAAAGGAGCATGCCCCCATCACTTTGGCCCGGGTACCAGAATATGAAAGTAGATGGAGCAAACCCAAACGAGATCCACATTCTGGAGCAGGGCACTACAGCCAATCTGCAAACCTATGAGGAAGAAGTAAATGTTATAACCTTTGAGAGTTTAGATTACTTGTTATATAGCACTAGTAAAGTTGACTGATACACTCCCTCAAGCACCTGTTCCACTGAACTTTGGGCAGGAAGTTCTTTACTGTGTCTAACCTGAATCCCTTATACATTAAGGTAAAGATCCACTCCATCTGCAGTCTAAACAAGGGTCACTAGATTATATCCTTGATTTTAAATGTCCGAGAAATATAGCTCGATTTGTTTAATATTTATTTGGCTAAGGAAATAGAGATGCACTCAGGGAATTATTTGTTTTACAAAGTATCATTTATGCTTGTCCCCATTGGGGCCGTTAGAGTGTGGGTCCCCAAGAAGTGGTCGTATACTTCAGGAACCAAAGAGGTAGCAATAGAAGAGATGAGCGTTTAGAGACCTGGTTAAAATATTGTAGAATTCCCTTATTCTCTCTCAGCTTTTTCTTAGCACTTCATTTATTTCCCTGTTCTTTTTTTTTTTTTTTTTTAATTTGTTTGTCTCCCCAACTAGAAAGTGTTTCCATATGGTCAGGGACAGTGTTTATTGTGTTTACCATTTTATCCTCCAGTTCTTGGCAGACTCTGGCATGGAGCAGTAGCTAAAAAATTTGTTGAATAAATAAATGAATTTTAATAAGACATGTTACTAGACCACATAAGGGAGAAACAGTGAACAAAAGCTTGAGATTTACAATCTAAAAATCTGGCTCCAGCATTATGTCAGCTTAGGGAAAACTTTGAATTGTAGTAATAATAATAAGTCAATGGGAGCCACTGAGGAATTTTGAGCTGGGGAAGGACATGATTAAGACAGCATCTTGAGATGAGTTATCTAATTGTCATGTTCAGGAGTGGTTTAGCAGAGAAAGACTAGTTCAGAGACGATTTCAAAGTGCAGTGATA
>NW_011900989.1:3654-4672 GCF_000151845.1 Pteropus vampyrus | reverse complement strand
CCAGATCTTGCTTTTTAATATCATTTTCCAATGAAGGAATCAGGACTCCTTGGAGAAACGGCTGATTCTAGAACTAGGGCAGAAAATATATAAGATGAATCTAAAGTATTTTATAATGACAAAAAAGTTAGGAAATGTTTAAAAAATGATGGGGTTTACAAAGAGATATAGTAAACAACTGAAGGAGCTCCCAATGGTCAAGTTTGAGCAACACAGTAAATAAAGTAGTATTGGCTTATAGTCCAAAAAAAAAAAAAAAATTAAATCTATGAGTCCATACTGATAGAGATAAATAATTAAACAAATAAATAAATAAGGGAGAACAGACAAATTTTCCACATAGAAGAATTCTAAATTAGTGTAGATACTTTGCCCTCAAGGAGATGGAGATTAAATCTCCACCCTTTCAGTGTGGGTTGCACATAGTGACTTCTTTCCAAAGGGTACAGTATAGAAAGAGTGGAAAAAAGTAATGTTACATTGGAAAAGCATGGTAAGTCATGCTGATAGTAAGTACCCTTGATGTGATGTAGTAAAAATGGTACTTTACCTGTATGATCTTTTTCCAAAAACCTATAAACCCAGTCTAATCATGAAGAAAACATCAGAAATATCCCAAATTGAGGAATATTGTACAAAAATATTTGACCAGTACTCCTCAAAACTGTCAAGGTTATCAAAACAAGTTTGATATACTCACACAGCCATGAGTTGCCTAAGGACACATGAGGACTACTTATCATGTAATATCCTGGATGAAATCCTCAAACAGGAAAAATTAGGTAAAATTTACATTAGATAAAATTATAAGAAAATCAGAATAAATTATAGACTTCAGTTAAAATAACATAGCAATGGGAGGAGGGGAAGATGACGTAAAGCGTAGAAGCTTTGTACATCTCCTCTTGCAACCACACCAGAGATGTGATGAAATAGACCAAACAGCAAGCAGAGTCACCTAGGGTCTACATGAACAGAGACACTACAACTATGGAGAAAAATAAGAAAATACCATGCA
>NW_011900989.1:0-714 GCF_000151845.1 Pteropus vampyrus | reverse complement strand
TATTATATTAAGCCTAAAAACTAAAACATTAACCAGTATTATTAAGTATTATTATTTTTTCTTTGGTAGACAATTTAGTATAAGATATACTTAGCGACTCTTAGGATTTTATTAAAAAACGTTTTTCATCATTGCTCCAACTAACCCTAATTCTTATATTTGCTTGAACTCATGTTGAATCTCTTAAAGTCAGAACCTCCTTGAACTCGATCTGGTATGTTCAACTTTACCACTCACTTTAATTTGCCCACAGGAAATCTTGTGGATGTCAGTGACTTTTGCACTCCATAGGCCGGCCTGACACTCTGAACACTCCATTATGCATCACTCCTTGATTTATAGATCAAAGGATGAGCTGCCCTTTATAAACAGTGAAAAACTATCAAAAAAAGTTAGAGGTCACAAATTACATTGACTTAGTAGTGACACAAATTCACATGTGACTATTTTTCCCAATAAAAATTAGATTTCATATTGCTTATGTCTCCTGTGTTTAGTTGTTTACCTTCCAAAGTCAGAATTTATAACTTTACTTTTTTTTAAGTAAATCATCTTCTAACAAACTTCACCATGATATTGTACATTTTATGTGGTACTATTTTCTTTTAAAAATGTAAAGGTACAAATCCAAGCTATTACAGGGATAACTAAAAGATGTATTTAAACAACATGAGTTTTAAAAGAAATTCATTGTTTATTATAATAATATATTAT
>NW_011900988.1:0-315 GCF_000151845.1 Pteropus vampyrus | reverse complement strand
GTCCTCGTAACCCACCAACCTCTGTGCAAACGTCCTTCCATCCATCCCCCCTTCTCCCTTCAGCCTTTCCACTGTCCATCCATCCTCACAGCTTTCCGCCATTCTCCATCCTGCTGCCTCACACTCTTCCACCTTTCCGCACATGCACCTGTCACTCCTCTCATCCATCCACCCATCCACCCATCCATCCATCCATCCCTCCCTCCATCCATCCATCCATCCATGCATCCCTCCATCCATCCATCCATCCATCCATCCATCCATCCATCCATCCATCCATCCCTCCATCCCTCCATCCATCCATCCATCCATCCA
>NW_011900987.1:0-4000 GCF_000151845.1 Pteropus vampyrus | reverse complement strand
AGGCGGAGGAGAGCGAGGAGGAGTGGCAGCTTGGCATCCAGCCATCACGTCACTATACTGTCACCAAGTCCACACCCGGGCCCCTGACTGTCTCCACGTCCCCTCCTGAACTCCGAGCGCACCCGACTGGGGCCGCCCTGCATGACACGTGACGCGGAGCCTCTAACGAGAGTCACGGCCCCGCAGGAGGCCTGCAGCGTGAGCCTTGGGAAGCAGGAGCCTCCTGGCAGCCCAGGCGGGGACCCGCGTAGGACAGGCCACCCTGAGCAGGCGGCTCGGCCTCTCGGGCCGGACTTTGCTGGAGCGCAGCAGCTGGGCGGTTCGGCCCACTCACGGCCGCCGCCCATTTATGCCTTCCTGCAGCTGCGTAGTCTGCGTGGCCCCTCTGTGCCACGAACCCGACAGGACCGGGGTGCACGGCGGTGGATCCAACGGTCTGTGACTGCACGAAGACTACGGGGGAGGACAGGAAAGAGCGGGGGCCGCCAGCCAGAGCCGCCCGGGCGGATGTTTAATTGCGAACGGTGAAGGCGAGGGCAGGGGCCTGCAGAAGCACATGACGAAGGAGGCACTTGGCCTTTTCTTGATCACTCCAGGGATCGTCCTTAAGGAAGCGACGCTCTAGGGTTGCTCTGAAGGGGAAGGGCGATCCCTGGCGAAGGGGGCTTGGCCGGGGGTTCGGGACAGCATCGGAGGCGGCGTCTGGCCCGGCGGCGTTGCCCACGTGCGACCTCGGCTGTGCTGTTCCCTGGGGACGTCCATGCGGCTTTGTCGTGTGTGGTTCTGGAGAAGGAGAGGCAGAAACGCCTGGAGACTTTGCGAACGCGGGCTGCTCTTTCTTTTCCTGATGGAACCAGGTGTTTTCGGCTCCTGCTCCGCCCAGGCGGAGGGCTCCTTGCGTGCCGCCCGCGGGAGGGCCGCGGGAGCTGCTTGTAAGACGGTCCCATTTCTGTGGCTTCCACAGCTTGGAGCTCTGTGTCTCTATAAAAGCAGCGACACTGGCCGTGCAACCTGAATTAAACGGATGGACCCTTCTTCCCATCTGTCGGACGAGACTGTCAACCAGCCTCCGGGAGCCACGTCAGCTGTGGGGAGCTGGTGTACAGACGGTGTCCCCAACCTGTGCGGCACCAGGGACCGGTGCTCCTGTGAGAACCTAATGCCCGATGATGAAGCTTTGCTCGTCAGTTCTCACCTCCTGCTGTGCGGTCCGGTTCCTAACAGGCCACGGATTGGTACCGGGGGGATTAGGGACTCCTGGGGTAGCTGGACCCATTATGCGGGAGGCCACAGAGCAAAGTGCGGTGTCTCTCTGAGCCCTGCGTCTGCTGTGCCCCCCTCAGCCAGTCTCCCCGCTCCCCAGCTTCCTTCCCGTCTGCACAGACCTTGCAGGCACACGATGCTGAGCAAGTCACCCCCAGGCTTCAACCACCTCTCAGCCTGGAAGAGAAAACCCTCCACATCTAGGGCGCCCGCGCCCTCCAACTCTCTCCAGCTGTCTCACCCCCCACATCAGTGAGTGAACAGTCGCCTCGAAAACAAGTGTCCACGTCCTGGCCCCAGAAACCGTGAGTGGATCCGAGCAGGAGGAGAGTCTTTGTCGGTGTTATGAAGTTAAGGATCTTGAGACGAGATCGCGTGGACGTAGGGCGGGTTCTGACCAGCACCTTGGTGTCAGCTGCCGGCCCCTTGAACCGCGAGGGTATCACTTCCGATACCGTCATTTGTAAACCTGCCAGTTTGTGCTGATTGGCTGCAGCAGCCCCAGGAAACTCAGAGCCCAGTGCTCTTTTCTGGGCTCTTCTCCGTGGGTGGGTGTTGGTCCGGCCCCACTCTCCGTGAGGGATGCCTCCACAACTCTCCACTGCCCACTGGGGACACCATGGCATGTCCACACCTCACTGCCGTCTGGTCTCCTGCCTCTGATCTCTCTCTTCACCCCAGAAACAGTAGGAGGCCCCATAAGCGGTAGGAGCTCATGAGTATTTACTGAATTCGTAACAACTACACTGACCGCTTCGGGTTGCAGGGCGGCAGAAGAGTGGAGGCGGGGGCTGGTTTTGATGCTGGAGCATCTCCACGTCTTTCAACAGGTGCTGCGTCCACGTCTGCCATTCATTCAAAACGCGCTGGACTGTAGGCTCCTGACCTGGGCACTGAGGAGTCAGAAAACAAGAGCCCCTCGCCCTCCACAAACCCACGGTCCAGCGGCAGGGGCTGACCCGTAAGCAAATGCTACCTCGTTGGCACAGTTGTCGAGTGGGCTCATGTGCCAGGCACCGTGCCAAGTACGTTGAGTACTTTAATCAGGGGCGCCAGATTTTGCAGACAAAAATACAGTGCACCCAGTTAAATGTTATTTCAGATAAACAACAACTTCTTTTAGCGTAAGTAGGCCCTACACAATATTTAGAACCCACGCTGAAAAGCCAGTCGTTGGGTTTCCTCCAGTCCGTTTTTAACAGGGCGCCCCAAATGCCCAGTAGCCCTGAATCTAGCCGGCTCAGCAGTCCTACGAAGTGGGTTGTAATAGGATCTTCAAGTTACAGATCAGGAGACGGGATGAAGAGGTGGTGTCATTTCACTTCTGCATCAAATCCGGAGCCCTTCGTCCAGGAGACAGTGACCTGGGCCGGGAAGGGCGTGGTCCTCATGCTCCAAGAGCACACGGCTTCGCAGAGCTCGCCGGACCGACTGCCCGTGGGCAGCGCTGGAAACGCGCCCTTGGCAGAAGCAGGGAGGGTCTCCAGCCGGGAGCGGGGGGTGGGGGGCCGCCGTGGTGCGGAGCGGAAGCGAATCCAGAGCCTCCTGAGTGAGCCGCCCCGAACGAGCCTCGCGCTCTTGGAAAGCGGGGCGTCGTGGGCCCGTGATCGCGTCGGCTGTTCCTGCTCATCCCCGGCTGCGTGGGATGTTAACGCGTGGCCGGCCTCGCAATCGCGCTCTTGCCCTCGGTTCAGACATACATGGAAACTTCATCGCCAAAGCCTTCCCTCCCTGTGGAGTCCCCGCCCCGACGCTGGAGCCACGTCCGACGGGAGGCGACCCCTCCGCCTCGCGCCCTGCTCCCCACTACTTCCGCACGATCCCCACGGGCTGTTTTTCATGCGCCTGCTCCCGTTGCTTAGTCACCACTGGACACTGAGAACCTCGCTCGGTGCTCCCGTAAGTGTTTGAGTGGAGGGACGGCGGCCCACCCGGCGGTGACTGCGCCCGGTGACCACGGGGACGGCCCATGTCTTTTGTGGCCCTTGTGTCAGGCTCCGGGCCGCGCCCTTCCTCCTGGCTGCTCCTCCTCCTCCTTGCTCGCGGGTCCCAGTGCGGTTGGGCTGGATGCCCTGAGCGTCATCAGCCCCCTGGGTGCCGGAGGACAGTCCCCTGTCCTCACGTAGGCTCTGAGGACTTCTTCATGGGGTCTCGGTGCCATCATGAAGGAAGGGTAAGAACTCAGGCAGGTGAGGCTCCTGATGGCCGAGCGGGTCACACCGAGTGTGTTCGATCAGCCTGTCTGATTCCGGGTCTGAGAGGCGTCGTCAGGCTTGGGTGGGAGCCACCTGGGACCTGATCAGGTGGGGACCGGGGGAGGGGACGGAGATCGACCGGCCCTGAAAGCAGGGTTAATTCCTGAAGCTGAGACTCGTGCCTGCCGTGTGTTCTCATAAATCAGCAGGGAGCGGTGTGCACGCAGGGTCCTGATGAGGGGACAGGCCCGGGAGGGAGCGCGAGGCTCCGCCCGCCCGGTGCCCAGGCCGTGGGGGAGAGTCCGGCCGGCTTGCAAGCAGGCTGACCGAGGCCTCTCTCCAGCAGGACGAGAGGCTGCCAAGAAGGCAGCAGTGGCCCCTGCCTGTCACCAGCATCATGCCCCAGGCCCGTGGTCACCGCACGAGGACTCGGCTGGGTCCGAAGCTGGCGGGCTGGCCTCCTGAGGGGGATCCTCGTGTCCCTCGACTTCCCCACGTGCGGCCTGGCCAGGGGCTGCTGCTTCTCCTACAGCCACAGAGCG
>NW_011900986.1:0-1769 GCF_000151845.1 Pteropus vampyrus | reverse complement strand
ATTTCAAATAAAAACGTGCAAACTTGAAATATATAAAAATACATTCCTGGTGATGAGCCAAGTTCTCAGGTGGATGTGCTTTTCTCTGCCTACCTGCATTGCTTGTGCCGGTCGGTATTAGAGAAAATGCTGTTAGTCTTAGACGAATAGATAATTTCTTGGGAGAAGATGCATGTCTCGAGTCATCAGCTCCAGATTCAGGGATACAGAACCTTCTGATTTTTTTTTTTTTTTTTTGAGTACTGAGGTGGCATCCTAGAGGCAGACCAACATCAGAATTCCTGTTTGTGAGCTCATCATCATGACCTCACAGCTGGAGCCTCAAAATGTTTGTCCAGCTCCTGGCAGAATATGAGCTGAGCTGATTCAAGACACCATGAGGTACCAGTTTGTCCCGTATTGCTAGATTTGTGTTGACTTTTGTGCAACATCTGTAGATAAAAAGTAAAGACATTGATGTTAGCTAAGCCCTCTATATTTTACTGAAAAAGATTGTGTAATGATAAGAAAATCACTGTTTTAAAACACTCTCTTGCAGGACATTTAAAAACAAAACTAGAGCAGAAGTATTTTAGTGGTAGAGCAGAAGTATTTTACAGCATGAATGGGTATGTGGTTAACCATTTACTATGGCAATAGCATCGCTGTTGCCAATAACTGTTGGCTTTATTTGCAATGAAATTTGCTATCAATTTAACCGTTCCCTACAAATAAACATAACATTTTTGTTCTGTGAAAATATATCTACAGCACTAGGAAAGTAATAGTGTGAAATGATTAGATATGGTTATTCGTGGTATCAATTATTTATGACCCAGGCACCTAAATTCAGATGAATCACAATCGAGAAGTTGTTACCATTTGGTTTGCTTTGCTCTTTGTTTTAGTTGGTGTTGGAAGAAGAGGTGTTGGTTCACACAAACACTAGAAATCTAGTCTCTGAGGGTTCGTATATATACATTTCTTGAGGATTGTCCTCCTATAAACAACTTCAGAAACCTGTGTTCCTGTGTGCTGGGTGCAAGCACTTGATAAATTATCTACTCTTGTCTTTTATTTAAGCAGATTTTGGACCCTTCTAAGTTTGATTCTGTAAGTTTAAGTTGAGAAATTACATGCCCCCAATTATTTTTTGTTTTGTTTCCTTTTTCTCCCATGAAACATGTTTCAGACTCAACATCCCATTTTTTTGAAATAGATTACTCTTTTTAAAACACTGTCCTACATGTTTCCTTTTTTTCCTTTCTTTAACAGTCACATGTCCCTGTTTTCTTAAACCGTAAAACCTAGAGTCTTAAATCATTTGCTTTCCTTGGGGCAAGGAGCCCTTTGTGGATCCACTAGATGTGTTCCCTTTCAGATGCGTCTCTAACTGGGCTATCTACAAGACAGCTTGTTAGAAATGAGCCATCCTGTACACATAGGTTGTAGAAACAGAATTGCCAATTTAAAGTCAAGTTTAGTATTTAACTACTTTAGATCAGTTATTATTTAAAACAATTCTATGCTTCCAGCATATATTCTTATTCAGGGAGGATAGCACTGAGAATTATCCTCAGGGAGGATAACTCTCAGATTCCTATTCCCTTTCCTATTCCCTTTCCAAGATCTCTTTGATGGATGGGTTACTGGGATGGGGTCTGAATGGCACTGGGTGTTGGCAGAGGGTGATGATCCCAGAGGCATCTTGAACTGACACTCTGGTGGTTTCCTGGGCAGCTGGAACGGGAACTGCTCTTTGTGGCTTGCGTAAAGTGTGAGGTGGCCCT
>NW_011900985.1:4756-6868 GCF_000151845.1 Pteropus vampyrus | reverse complement strand
AAGGGCGGGAGCCTGTGAAAAAGACTCTATTCAACTGTCTGTTTCTCCATTTAATTAATAGCTATTTTTGAAAGTTAGATATTAATTTTAATGTAATGGTTTGATCTCCAGAAGAGAAATTGTAGCTTTTGACTGTGAGCAACTAACAAGTTACTTTATATAAATTATTTTGAAACCTCACAACCACAACAGTTGCCAGTTTCCACAGGTTTTAAGCAGAATCAGATTTTAACTCAGATCTCCTTGGTTCCAGACATGCCCCATATTTTCTGGATCTAGTTCTGACTAAATAACATGTTATTCCAGCCCAGTGTGTGATTCCTGCAGGAGATCCTTAGTAGTTTCTCTGTCAACTATAGTGACTGAGAAAGTCATATATTTCAGACAGTGCAGCTACAAATGGAAGTGCTGCTGTCAGCCTGGGTCCTTAAGTGACTGTGTGGAGCAGAGTTCCCTCTACCGGCCAGCGTTTGACATGTAATGTGATAAAAGACTATCTTAAGCTATTGAGATTTGGGGATTATTTATTACTGCTATATAGGTGTCCTATTCAAATAGTTTATTTTTTTCTGCGTATTCTCCAAGTGGATGATCTTTTTCTTATTGATTTATAGGAACTCTTTGTTTATTAAGGATATGAACATATTGTCTGTTACATGTGCTGCAAATTTTTTCTCCCTGCCTATAATTTTGCTTACATTTTATTTTGCTTAATAGAAATATTTTTGCTTATGCTGTATTTTTCTGAACAGGAATTTAAAAAATTTTATGTCATCGAACTTGTTGACTTTGTTCTTCCATGGCTTCTAGATTTTCTGTCATAATTTGAAAAGATCTCCCCTTGTCAAGATCATAGTTCTCCCGTTATCATCTACTGAATAAACTATCATATCCCCACAGCACAGAAAAGCCAAGCCTGGACTTAATATTTTTCTATTTTTATGCCCATTCCATACTAATTTATTTTTTATTGCTTTTTAATATATGTTCTGATATATGATGGAGCTTATTCATCTTTATTTTTTACTTCAAAATATTATTGGCATTCATATGCATTCTTCCAGATAAATTTTACAATTTGTCAAGTTCTATAAAAGAAAATGTATTAGGATTCTATATGAAATTACACTAAATGTATATATTAATATGAGGAGCACTGAAATCTTTACATTGCTTAGTTTCCTTTTTTCTTTTCTTTTTATTTATTTATTTTTAAATTACAATTGACATTTAAAATTATTTTAAATTAGTTTCAGGTGTACAACATAGTGGTTAGATATTTGTATAATTTACGAAGTGATCCCCCCGACTAGTCTAGTACCCACCTGGCACCATACATAGTTATTACAATATTATTGACTATATTCCCTGTGCTGTACTTTACATCCCTGTGATTATTTCATAACTGCCAATTTGTACTTCTTAATTCCTTTACCTTTTTCCCCTAGTATATTGCTGAGTTTTCAATCAAGGAAAATGGTGTGTATTTTCATTTCTTCAGACCTCATTAAAATTTTATAGTTTTTCTTGTATATTTCTTGTTAAATATATTTTTAGGTATTTTATAATTTTTGTTTATTATAAATGTGTTTTCCTTTTATACTAGTTTGGCTTATTATTGAATTTTATGGCTCTAGACTTAACTGATAACGCAGAATACATACACTTCAAGACCTGTCAGAGATTCAGTAATTACTTAGAACCTATGTATGAGAGAGACAATATACATAATCGTCCCAACGATGAAAAAAAAGTGCCTTTGGCCTGTACCAGACTAAAAACCGTGGTGTCTACCTGGACCAGGTCACAGTGGAACCTCTCCTTCATTTCATTTTGATGTTGGGCCATTGTCTTATGAAAACGCTTTCTAGAACTTAGAGGGAGCTTGTTTTTCGAAGTTGTTATTACACTTTTCATCTGTATGAAGCTCCCAAAGAAGAATTCTCTGGTCTTTACTCCTCCTGAGAAACTGTTTTGTGCTTTTACCTAGTGGCCCCGATTAGAAATCATGTAACTATTAGCATTTCCCTCTGCACTGGCTGCTAGAGGTCTTAGGGTCACGTTTTCACGCACCTCTAACAATTGCATAAGATTTTCATGGATGCGTTTGAA
>NW_011900985.1:0-2233 GCF_000151845.1 Pteropus vampyrus | reverse complement strand
GCTGGCTCAGTCCATTATGATAGAAAGAAAACATTTTTTACCTAATGGCAAAAGAGGCAAACATCTTAAATACCTTGAAGAGTAAAGCTCGATGGTAGAAGATTCCTTTTTTTATATGTCCAATTGGTATGACATTGGATTTAAGTTGAAATTTGAGTTCACTTATATGAAGTTCCCAGCTGAAATCCTGCAGTTTGTCTTTAGGAATTGTACCGCCCATTTTTTCTGCCACATACCTGTGCCAATTACATCGAGATCAAAACAATCAAGTCTAATATGTCACCTTGGATGCTTTCAGTGTAACTATATGTATATTTATGTATAAAAACTATATTCCTTCTGATTTTTATTCGTTGTTTTACTTTTTAAAATGTGCTTAACATTATGCTTATAGTGTTCAAAATATCATATATAAACTGAAACTCTAACAATTTCATTCAACACAAGGAAAGAAATGAATGCTAATTTTCCCAATAGTTATAACAAGCTACAAATCAATATCACATTAAATTTGTATCGATGAAGTTTAAAAGTTTTATCTTACCCTTACATTTCTAAATGTTTCAATCTGACATCCAAGGCATCGTATTAACACACGGTTCTTCTTTTAAAAAATTTAAACTCAGAGACAAGATGACACATAGGAAAATTTCCCATTAGATTCACCAATATTTTCAAGTTTTATAAATTGTTTTAAAATTTTATTGTTATTTTTTAATTTAGAGAAAGACATGGCATTCACGTAACATGGAAGTTAGAGGAGAGAGGGGAAGGCAAAAAGAAGAAGCGAGTAACAGTTAGGCGAGGCGGCAGGATGGAGGTGGTGTACTCTGCCTTTGGGCTTCTCCTAACGTTAGGATCTCACTGGAGAAGTTAGTAAATGTGCTCACAAAAACCCTCTGTAGACTAAGGCTACTGCTTGGAGTATAGGCAGAATCGCAAATTTTAAAGAAGGGATTTCCTTGGCTGTATATGGAACCCAGGGAAGAGCAATGGTTAAAAAAAAAAAAAAAAAAATCAAGAGGAAGGAGAGAAAGCCCCTGACATTGACATGTTGGGCAGTCCCACCTGGCCAGGTGTAATGTGATCAATGCTAGCAACAGAAGGCCTGGGGACAAATCTCTATCTTGGTGTGGGCACCGATTTAAAAACAAACAACAACAACAACAACACACAATTATTTGGGAATGATGGAAGAGTATTTCCGATAGGAACAAAGCATGAGAAAATTGGACAAATGTTCAAATGAGCTAAATTGGAGTTCTGCTTGACCCGTCAGTTCTCAAGGGCGTCAGGGAAACCCCGGTAGCCAAAAACATTCTGGCTGACAAGAAGCCCGTGATCTGGCGGCTGCGCTTCTCGCAGTTGTCACATCCAGGTTTGATGACTGCAGCTCACTTCTACTTGGAGTGGATACGAGCTCCCATGGAGACCGCAGCTGTTGCACAATCCAGTAGCTCACCTACTGGTTGGTGTCAGTTTCTTCCGTTTCTAGTGATTCCTAATCCTGCAGCTACCAAGTAAAGTTCTCAGTTTCTCTTCGTAGAATCAGATTAAACGCTCTGATTAAGAAGGCAACTTCACAGCTTAGACAGAGCGCGGAGCCTGGCCGAACTTAGAATACTCATGTTCCCACTTTAGGACAATGTGAAACACATAACATAAAAATAGGGGAAGGTTATTTGTACTAGGAGATAACTTGTGAGTTAGGGAGTAATTCACAGTACATTTCTCTAAATTGTGAGCACCCCATATATCCGAAGAATGATTTAATTTTTAAAACTTCCCATCATTTATAACTTCTTCAGGATCACATTGAAAGATGCTTTTCACGCTTTAGCTGGAGAAAATGACATAGGCAATTTTTTTGCCTCTTTTTCTTTTTTAATTTATTTAATAATTTTTTTTTTAGCATAGTTGGTATATACATAGGCATTTTTCATTAGGCAATTTCTAGCTCTTAGTTCTGATTCTTGGCAGAAATATGATTTAAAATAGAAATTAAGAATTTTTTCAATTCTTTGTGTTTCTGCTTCAGAGTCAGAGGCAGGGAGCTATAGAGTTCAGTGTTATTATAGTGTACTTATCTGAAAATTGGCTAGGAAATGTAAACCACTAAAATAAAAACTATTTTTCAGAAATTGAAAATGTACACACACACACACACACACATACAGACAACTTACTTTGCAAGAGCTTCGATCTGTTCCTTTATACTGTTTATGGGCAGTAA
>NW_011900984.1:4883-5485 GCF_000151845.1 Pteropus vampyrus | reverse complement strand
TCTAGGGAGCAGAATGGGGCGGGAGGGGCCGGGCGGCTGACGGGCTGCTTCCCACCCTCGTTGCTTCTCGACTATTTGATTTATTGCCATGTCCATGTTTCCCTTTACTAGAATTAAAAATTAAACGAACGTAATCGAGTAAATGAGGCAACCCTCCACCTCCCTCAAATTCGAGGGGTTACGTCTGCCTGTGAACCCCGACACTCTGTCACTAACCCTCACTGCGGGCCTGCGTCTCTCAGGCGCGTTTCGCACGAGGTCCGAGGACTCCCCTGCTGACCACCACGGCCATCGCCCGTGTCTCTCAGCATTTCACGTTGTCCCTGCGGAGACGATGCCTCCTGTTCGCCAAGTCCCACGCCATTTCCCCTGCCAGGGCATGGAGGAAGACCAAGGCTCCCCGGCTCCCTTGCAGCTAGGTCGGGGCCATGTCCCTGGTTCAAGAAGGTGGGCTGTGGGCGGAGGCGTCATAGGTCGCTTCTAGGCCAAAGCCCAGGAGAGAGAATGGGACATCTTCACGCTCTCTTGGCCTTGCTTCAGAGTCCCGTAAGCCATGTGTTCAGGTGGAAGGGTCACTAGCCCGGATCGCTGACTCGCCACAC
>NW_011900984.1:0-1463 GCF_000151845.1 Pteropus vampyrus | reverse complement strand
AGAGAAAGAGTTTGCTAGATACATGTCTAGCCCATGGCAATTATCCTTAAGACAAAATGAGCGCTAGCAAATCACTAAGAAAAGGATCAACGGATGTGTAAGAGGAAAAACTGGGCAAGTGACGTGGCACGCGGTTTCCAGAGGGAAACACGATGGTTAAGAGCCGCGAGAGAGAGTGTGTGTGGTCCCAGGGTCACGATCACCCCCTCGCCCGGAGCTCTCGCTGCGTGCTCTCCGCGTTATTCTGCTAGGGTTTGTTCGTGTGTTTTGCTTGGCTTTGCTGCTTATTATCGGGGTCCTCATTAACCTGGAGGAAGGGAGGGGGCGATCTCATATGTCCCTGGGTGAGCAGTTAGCTTGGTGAAAGCTTCCAAGAGGGAAATTTGGCCATGCGCCTCAAGTTTACTTCGAACACGCATCATCTTTGACCCCGCATTCCATTTCTAAGAGCTTTTCTGGAGGAAAACTCGAATGAGTCCAAAATATGATGTCAAGTTCAGCACGGTATTATTTACAATATTGTAAATTTAGAAATCACCTAAATCAGGTCCCTGAGCATCGTAAAGGTCATCACAGCAATATCTGCCTCTCGGACGTACTGCGGGAGCTCAGCGCACAGAGCCAGCGCGGAGCGGGGCCATGTCACACTGTCACTGTCACCACCAGACCGTAAAACGCGAGGTGCCGTCGAGAGAGATGTTGCAGAAATACATGTATTCACCCGGGGAAATCTGAGATACAGTAAATGTGGAAAAAGCAAGCTGCAAAACAACAATTACAGGAAAATTCTATTTTTGAAACGAAACATATATATAAATATGTATCATAAACATCTGAAAAGGAATATACTAAATGTTAATAGCACTTATCTCTGCGGGTTCTGGGATACGCAGTAATCCTTTTATTCGTAATTTTCTGTATTTTCTTATTTAGATCCAGTGATTATATATTTCTACGGTAATGAACGAGATATTTTAACTATGAAGACTGGGCAGACACAGGGAAAGCGCTTGCTGAGAGAGGCTGAGACCCCTCCCACCGGGTTTCAGGTGGGGGCGCAGGGTCGCTGCCGGGGCAGAACAGGGGTAATCAGGCTGTGTGATGCTCCTTCCCTGCACCACGAGCCGCCCGAGGTCCCCCTGCAGCCCCCGCCTGCTGACGGCCGCACAGCCCCAGGGTGTAACCTCGCCTGGCCCGGTGCTCTCTGCCGAGGCGGCCCGTCTGTCAGAGGCAGAGCACACCCAAGGCGCGTACACTCAGAGGCCCGGGGGACCTGGGGGTGTGGGCGTGTGAGGGGGTGAGGCTTGGATGGGAGGGACCCCTACTCAAGACGGAGCATGAGGAGGAAAGGGACAGCGTGGCACAGCGCAGGCCGGACGCCAGCCCTCCCCCGCGGCACACCTGGGCCCGGGCACCGGGGTGCCCAACACCTCGCCCTCCACCCTGGCCCGGCCTTCGGGGGA
>NW_011900983.1:1238-1607 GCF_000151845.1 Pteropus vampyrus | reverse complement strand
GTTTCTTGTAGACAGCCTATGTAAGGGTCTTGTTTTTCTTATTCATTCAGCTACCATATGTCTTTTGATTGCAATATTTAATCAGTTTACATTTACAGTAATTGTTGATATGTAGTTATTGTCATTTTATTCATATTTTTTATCTTCTTTTTTTTTTTTTTTAAGTCCCCTTAACATTTCTTGTAATATGGGCTTTATCTGTCTTTCAATCCTAAATGACACTTTCTCTGGGTAGAGTAATCCTGGGTGTAGGTCCTTTTCATCATTTTGTATATTTAGTGCCAGTCTCTTCTGGTCTGCAAAGTTTCTGCTGTGAAATCAGCTGACAGTGTTATGGGAGCTCCCATGAGGTAATTAACTGCTTTTCTC
>NW_011900983.1:0-1188 GCF_000151845.1 Pteropus vampyrus | reverse complement strand
GTTTCTTGTAGACAGCCTATGTAAGGGTCTTGTTTTTCTTATTCATTCAGCTACCATATGTCTTTTGATTGCAATATTTAATCAGTTTACATTTAAAGTAATTGTTGATATGTAGTTATTGTCATTTTATTCATATTTTTTATCTTCTTTTTTTTTTTTAAGTCCCCTTAACATTTCTTGTAATATTGGCTTTATCTGTCTTTCAATCCTAAATGACACTTTCTCTGGGTAGAGTAATCCTGGGTGTAGGTCCTTTTCATCATTTTGTATGTTTAGTGCCAGTCTCTTCTGGTCTGCAAAGTTTCTGCTGTGAAATCAGCTGACAGTGTTATGGGAGCTCCCATGAGGTAATTAACTGCTTTTCTCGTGATATTTATAAGATTCTCTGTCTTTAACCTTTGGTCATTTTAATCATGATGTGTCTTGGTGTGGGCCTCTTTGAGTTCATCTTGTTTAGGACTCTCTACACTTCCTGGGTTTGTATGTATGTTTCTTTCACCAGGTTGGAGAAAGTTTTCCATCATTATTTCTTGAAAAAGGTTTTCAATTCCTTCCTCTCTCTCTTCTGGTACTTGTATGATGCTGATGTTGATATGCTTGATGTTGTCCCAGAGGCCCCTTAAACCAGCAGTCCTCAACCTTTGTGGCATGAGGGCCCAGTGCTCCTATAAGAATCTAGCACCTGATGATCTGAGGTGGAGCTGAGGCAGTGATGCTAGCGCTGGGAAGCTGCTGCAAAGACAGATGAAGCTTTACTTGCTCACCACTCACCTCCTGCTGTGTGGCCTGGTTCCTAACACGCCAGGGACCAGTACCTATCTGCAGCCCAGGGTTTGGGAATCCTTGCTTTGTTTTGGGGATCTTTTTTTCTTGTTGCTGTTCTGATTGAGTGTTTTTTGCTACATTGTCTTCCAAATCGCTGATTCGATCCTCTACTTCATCTAATCTACTGTTGATTTCCTCTGATGTATTTTTCATTTCAGTTATTGTAATCATTTCTGAGTGGTTCTTTTTTTTTATGTTTCCTATCTCTTTATCGATGTTCTCACTGAGACCACTGAGCATCCTTATCACCAGTGTTTTGACTCGACGTCTGGTAGATTGCTTATTTCCATGTTTAGTTCTTTTTTTGGAGCTTTGTTCTTTTCTTTCATTTGGGACATGTTTGTCTCTTCATTTTGGCTGCTT
>NW_011900982.1:2439-3264 GCF_000151845.1 Pteropus vampyrus | reverse complement strand
AAATCTTTGTGATTTTTAAATATTTTTAATGTTTAAATATATGCATGTTTTTGCATAGCCTGCTCTGGAGAATTCTGAAGCTTCATATATAATCACTTATCTAGCTCCATTTTCCTCTTAGGCATAGTGATTTTATCAGTTAGATGTCCCCAGAGTAATAATGCTTATAGTGTTGTACTTCTAAAAATCTAATACCAATTCACACAACTGCATTCTATAAAAGTATCTTTGAATAAATTCATTTGTGGTCTAGGAAATAAAAATGGAAATAAAGAATATTGGCTTATATATGTATTTGTTTATCTATATAAATATAAATATGTATATTGTGAAACTTTGTTTCAAATCTCCAAACTATTGTATTTTCTCATTGTGACATTTTTTAAACAATATAATTTATAAAAAGTGAGCACCTGATAATAGATTTTAAAATGTACTATGAAGAATTGTATAAAGCTATCATATAAGGAGTCTTTTACAGATTCCTCTGGAATAAGATATTGTGGAAAATGTTCTGTAGCTCTGAAGTGACTTTTTAATTCACTGATGATTGCAAGTATTATTTAATTATTTAAAGTCAGATATGTGTCCTTATAATAAAAAATTAGCACCTTCAGAACATATGTTAAAATGCAGCATTTCTCAAAGTGTGTTCTAAGGAACACAAATCCCATGGGATGTTAATAGATATTATACATGAAGAATGGAGGCTTCCTTATAAAATATTAATTAAGTTTGGAAAATAATGTAGTAAACAATGTTAAATAGATTATTGCATGAATTCTCAAAGTTTTAATATGCTAATATCAAAGTTTTAATATGCAT
>NW_011900982.1:0-329 GCF_000151845.1 Pteropus vampyrus | reverse complement strand
AATTATCCACTACGAGACCTACACTACAGGAAATACTGAAAGGGGTCATTTCACCTAAAACAAAATGGCAAAAGAAAAATAAATAATTAGGAGTCAGGTGACTATCAGGCAAATAGAAACAGAGGAGTGCAACCCTTACTAAGAACAGGGCATTATATGCTTAAACAATAAGAAGAGAATTACTATAGCAAGACAGTAATGAAAGTTCAGCATACTTAAGAACAAATTTAGACAACAATGACTGGAAAAAGGAGGATTCAAAGGTCCAAATTTGCAAAGGGGAATAGAGATAAGGCACGCATAGAAGAAAATGGATGACTTTATATATA
>NW_011900981.1:4180-5860 GCF_000151845.1 Pteropus vampyrus | reverse complement strand
TGTGCCTGGCCAGTTGCCAGAAACACAGTGGTGAATAGGATGTGACACCTGCCGTCTGTTATTAGGGAACTCACAGATGAGTGGCGGAGGCCAGCACATAAGCTGATCACTGCCCTGAGTGCGGTTCGGGCTCTACTAGAAGGAACCCAAGGCGAGCTGGTGGCCGAGGGAAAAGAAGGGAGGACCAGACGAGTCAAGGAAAAGCTTCACAGAGGAGAGGGCATTTCAGCTGGGTCTTGGAGAATGAGGCCAAGCCAACCAGAGGGACAGGGAACCAGAATGTGAAAGATACGGTAAAACTGGGGTCTATAGGAAGAGGAGCTAGAAAGGGTTTAGGAAGCAGCTCGGACTTGAAACTGCAGATGGCACAGGCTACACCATAGAGTTTGGACTTTATCTGCAAGGCTGATGTTTCTCAAACTCCAGACACTTTAATTTTAAAAGAAAACATTACTCCAACACTGTAATTGGAAAACCAATTCTATTTACCATAAGATACAAGAAAAATAGGTTTAGTAAAAACAAAAAAGAAAAAGAAACCAAGTTAGTACATTTGAAACAGCTTAATATTAAAATAAAATGAAATATAATAATGAATCTTATCTATTTACAAAAAATGCATGCCTAAAATGATCTTCATCTGGGAAAAAATAAAACGATTTATCATCAGTCAGTAATAGATTCAACTCTGTGTAATTTAGTTTAAGACTAAGAGTTATGTCAAGGTAATTCTGTCTGTGTTAATTAGCCCCCGGAATCTCAACACATCTGTGTAAGTGGTCAGGGCTCTGTCCTGCCTCCTGAAGGACAGGGGTGCAGGAAGCTCAGTGTTGCTGCCACAGTTCAGAGGACCTCCCAGATCCCACAGTAGGAACTGAAACCCAAATCTCTGACTCCAAATTTTCATACCAGGCCGATGCTTCATATATGAGGAAACTTCCTAACACAGTCTCTCTCCCAAATCGCAACGAGGCTGTGATTCAACTAGGAGCAGAGATGTTCTCCCTGGAGCATTCCAGCAGACACCTGCCAGAGAAGTGGTTTCGATGTTGCACTCAAAGTCTAAAGTCCTTTATAATTCTTAAGAGTCCCTGGGTCTGTGACTGGGAACTATTTCAGGACACTAACCTAGTGATTAAGAACTTTATGCCTTTGTTTTAGTCATTAAAATCCTGATAAAAGGAAGTTTTCAGTTATACAGAAATATACATTCAAATTTAAAGCAATGATTCATAGAGATTTATGGAACCCTAACTACACCTGTGTGAGTTTCTATATCCAGCAGCAGTAGTAAATTGCTTAACACACACACACACACACACACACACACACACACACACACACACATGCACACGCACACACACATGCACATGCACACACACATGCACACGAACATGCACACACAGAGAGAGAGGGAGAGAAAGAAATACCTATTTACAACCTGAAGACATGTCAAAGATTCCAAAACAGACTTTCATGACTAATAGTGTATTCTCAGAAAGCAATGTTTCTGAGAAGTATGAGCCCATCCTGAAATTACCCTTTGATTTTGATTAACACAGCTAAACTTTAATTTCTCGGATTGCAATGTTTTTGTTCATTTATTGCTGTGTAACCAATTATCTGCCAAGTTAATGGCTTAAAACAACAATAACTATTTGCAGTATTATATTTCATAAT
>NW_011900981.1:0-1945 GCF_000151845.1 Pteropus vampyrus | reverse complement strand
CAATTGATTCTGATGTATATTGTTTGGCAAATTCTCAGCATAAATTTCCATAGATCTATAGAGAGCAAGGGAAGCTATTCCAGCAAAAAGCTTGGCATCGCTTACGAGGCACCTTGGTTGAGGGAGACCAGGCTGTCCTTAGTGTGCACCTGGCTTGCTGGAACCACTGTCATCGGTGCTTGTGGTTTGTGGGCAATCTGCGGCATTGCCCTCTGAGCAGGATTGCTCCACAAGGCGGAAGGCCTCCAGGAACTCATTGATATCGATGTGGCCATCTTTGTTGAAGTCAATGCTCCGGGCAAGGTCACAGATGCAGTCATCTGTAATGTCAATCTTCATGTGAGAGCTGAACAGCTTCCAAGTCTGCCTGAACTCATCCAGTGAGATGAACCCTTATCAGAGAGAGGAAGTCACTTCAGTGAGTCAGTCTAGTTTTCAATGTTCATTTCCTCCCACATTATTGCAAGGATACCTGTTTCCTACTTTTAAACAATCAAAGACAACCAAGGCCTAGTACCAAGTTTAAACCCCCAAGGGAATGGCACAAAACCACTGAATCACCAGTGGTTTTCAACTAGGAGCAATTTTGTAAACCTCCACTCCCTCTGGGGAACATATGGCAATGTCTGGAGACATTTTTGATTGTCATAATTGGGGTGAGGGTAGGTTGTTATTGGCATCTAGGATAAAGGTCAAGGATGCTACCAAGCATCCTATAATGCCTAGGATGGACACCAAAACAAAGAATTATTCAGGCCACAATGTCAGTAGTACCAGTGCTGAGAAACCCTGAATTAAATTACTCAAACACACACTAATTTAAAAGCCTTTGGACTTATATATCTATGGTCAATTGATTTTTTACAAAGGTTCCAAGACCATCTAATGGGTAAAGAATAGTTTTTTTCAACAGATGGTAGCAAACAACTGGATATCCACAATCAAGAGAATGAAGCTACACCCTTACCTTCAACTATAAACAAAAATTAGCTCAAGATTAAAGACCTAACTGTAAGAGCTAGAAATATAAAACTCTTTGAAGAAAACATAGGTATAAATTTTTGCAACCCTGGATACATAACTTTTTACTGATATGACACCAAAAGCTCAAACAAAAGAAAAAAGATAAATAAGATGAAATTTTTTATTTAAAAGCTTTTGTGCATCAAAGGGGGTACCAAAAAAGTGAAAAGACAACCCATAATATCAGATAAAATATTTACAAGATATATCTGATAATGGTCTAGTATGCAGAATATACAAAGAACTCTTACAACTCAACAATGAAAATACAAGTAACCCAATTAAAAGATGGGCAAAGGATTTGAATAGACACTTCTCTAAAGAAGTTATACAGATGCTCCTCAACTTACTATGGGGTTACATTCCAATAAACCCATTGTAAGTTGAAAATATTGTAAGTTAAAAATGTATTTAATATACTTAACCTACCAAGTGAACATCATAACTTAGCCTAGTTGACCTTAAATGTGCTCAAAGAACACTTGCATTAGCCTGCAGTTGGGCAAAATCATCTAACACAGCATAGTACTGTGATCGTATGGCTGACTGGGAGCTGTGGCCCACTGCTGCTGCCCAGCATCACAAGAGATTATCGCACAGCATATCGTTATCCCAGGACAAGATCAAATTTCCAAACCTGAAGTACGGTTTCTACTGAGTGCGTATCACTTTCAAACTATCATGAAATCAAAAAATCAATAGTTGAACCATCCTAAGTCGAGTACTGTGTGTACAGCTGTCCCTGCTCTGTGGTTTCACTTTTCAGATTCAATTACTCTCGGCCAACCACAGTCTGAAAGTATTAAATGGAAAATTCCAGAAATAAACAATTCATAAGTTTTAAAATGCACACCATCTGTCCATCTGTCCCACCCGGGACACAAATCATCCCTTTGTCCAGTGTATCCACATAATATATGCT
>NW_011900980.1:6466-10400 GCF_000151845.1 Pteropus vampyrus | reverse complement strand
CTTGCTGGTGCCAGCCTATTATTTTTTGGCTGTTATGTAGTTTTTTCATTCATTTCTTCTTCTCTTCCTGACTTTGTTTGTAAATTGATTATTTTCCATAATGGCATGCTTTGATTACTTTCTTTTTATCTTTTGGGTATCTTCTGTAGGTTTTTGCTTTCTAGTTACCATGAGTTTAACATAAAACATGTCTATTTTAAGTTGCTAACTTAATTTCAATGGTATATACTCTACCCTTCTACTCCTGCCCATTTTATGTTCTTGTTATCACAATTTACCTTTTTACATTGTGTATCCACTAACAAATTATTGTAACATTATTTTTAATACTTTTCTCCTTTAACTTTTCTACTAGAGTTAAGTGATTAACACACTATCATAGAGTATTCTGAATTTGACTATATAATTGCCTTTGCCAGTGTGTTTTATATTCTTCATATGTTTCTAGATTACTATTCAAACATCTTTCCATTGCAGCTTGAAGAACTCCCTTTAGCATTTTTTTTTTTTGGTAAAGTAGATCTAGTGGTGATGAACTCCCTCTGCTTTTGTTGGGGAAAATCTTTATCTTGCCTCATTTCTCATGGACATGTTTGTCACTTCATGAAAATCATGTGATATCTATCTGGAAACTATTTTATAGGATAAAAATGTCAGCACTCAAATTTCTGATGTGATAAGCAGAATCACTGATGGAATCAATAAAGTGAACTGACACTAAGCAAAGTGGTTTTGTAAACGTTAAGAAACAGACGAATGAATCTGTTATTCCCTTAGTACATCTGGATCTCTTGGTGAACCTAAAGCCTAAGTTGGTAGATAGCCAAATCAGTTAAGCTTATCTTTATTCAAAGCCCTAGTGCCTCCCCCCGCCCCCCCCCCGCCCCGACTAAAAGAGTTAGGCTAGCATTCAAATTCCTTATCAGGTGGAACTCTCCCCTGTGACAAAACTGTCACAGAGAGAATGAGTATAGGTTGTTCTTTGGACATAACCATGATCACAACACTGAAGAGTATATGATAAAGATTTAATATGGCCTTTCAATAGAATGGGAAAAGCTTAATATCGATTAAAATCAAATTCCCCTCTAGTAGATGCCAACCCTGGATATAATCATTATAAACCCTACTAAAAACCAAGTAACTTTTTCTCAATTTGAAAGTGTCTAAAAAGTGTTAACTACCACACTTGTCAGAAATAACATATATAGGTAGTCGAGCAAGGACCCAAGAATACAATCACTGAGAATTATAATAAAAATGTAGGTCACAGTAACTCACATCAAGTTACCATAGAATTATTTCAGGACTCCTTTTATATTTTATCAAAGATTATAATTACAGTTATATAATTACAGCCCCAAATACTCCGTACATGGGATGTGGAAGCTTCTGACTTTGGATAGTTTTACTTAGTTCACTGAACAAGCACCATTTATGCCCAAAGTTGTGAAAACTTAACAAGGCTTTAAAAGTCTTCAGGACCACTAACTAATCAAAATCTCCAAAGAGGAGTATTACGTTATGAAGACGAACATTTACATTCCCCTTCTGCTATAGATTTCTTTCTACTGCAGGTTTCTTCTCTTTATACCGCCTATATTCTGTGTGGGGTTGTAGTAGAGTGTGCGTTTCTACAAGCAGGACTGTATGCCTACCTTATCTCTATCTTTCTGGACTCTTCCTCTCTAATCTTGGCTCACTTCTCTCTTAATTTTTATATTAGGTCCTTACATGTTGCTACTACTTCTTATTTATATTATTGATATTTCATGTTCTTAATCTACACAACCTTTATATATTAAATGCTTTATTTTACGATATTAATTTTAGGCATTAATATTAAATATTTTAAAGTTATATAATATTTAGTTGTATTTTTGAAGAAATTTTGAGGTAGAATATATTAGAAATAATTTCTCTATCTTTGCTTTGTGTTTTTTTTTTAATTATACCAGAAAAATGTAAATGCAAAAAGGAAAAGAAAGAGCAAAATAATTTGGGAGAAACCTCAGTCCAGCTTCAATCTATAGCTGGTAATTAGGTGGTTTTTGTTTTTGTTTTTCTCCTGTTGGTGAGGGGGTGGGGACTGAATCCTGGGCTCTGTCAAGACAAAATGAAGCATGGCAGTAAAAAGAGAATGTATCACACATTTCTGAGAGGCACTGCTGGGCAGCAATGCCAGGTTCTTACCAATATTCCACTTGTTTCAGCCATGGTACATGAACAGCAAACTGATAAGTGTTGAGCATAATATTTGAAAGGAAGAGAACCCAGTCCTCTTCCCAAAGTGTATGGGGGTTCCCTGACTCCCCACCTCCGCATCCCAAACACCATTTGGGAGAGATGCTAATAGTGCCAGGTGAATCAGCCAAAATAGAGGCAGATGTGGGAGGAGAAACTAAAACCTGGATGGTCATTCCTTAAGTGATTCAGCACTGACCAGACAGGTTTATTTTACAAAAGAATCATGCACTGGTCATTTTCTCCCAGTGCATGCAGATCTACGCTTAACTATTGGTCTTCCCAGAGGCAGAAGACACAGCAATATAATCAGATTCTGAGCTGCCCTGTCAGGCATGAGGAAAAGTTTGACCATCTTCAGCAATCTCTCAAGATGAAAGCAGGTCACGCCCACCTACCATTCTCCACTGCCTATCCAGGGACTCCTGCTGGTGCTGAGCTGGCTCTCCAGTCAACACCATGGGCAGCCATGGGCATGCGGAACATTTATTGAATAAAGTGAACAGGACTGGTTGGCAGCAGTCACTCTGTACCTACCTTACTGGTTTTCTGGGAGTTGAAGAAGGAAGGGGTTGGGGGAAGATTCTTAAAATATACAGAGACATTTACAACAACATTGTTCGGCGCTCATATTGAGCTGGTCCTGCTAATGCATTGTATGAGATATGAGGGCATGCGCTTTTGTTTGCTCATTTAACTACATGTTGTGTGACATGAAACCTCCCTGCTTCTAGTTTCTTCCCTCTTTAATTCATCTCTGACACTGCAGCCCGGGTAATCTTAAATCCGCAGAGTTAATTGTTGCTTTACTTCTACTTTGTAAACACTCTTGGTTCATAGCAGTAGTTTATTATTGATAATGAGAATCAGTTGTGTAACACTTTTTAAAATGCACATTTCCCAGCTATACCCCAGAGATCCTGATTCCAAGGTTGTAGGGTAGGTCTCGGGAACCTGCATTTTCTGATTATGAAACATGTTTGAGACCTGCTTCTTCATAGTCCTCCCATAGATATGAATCACACATTAACTTCTGAGATAGGGCCATGAGACTAGGACCACATTAAGCAGAAGTGACGTATGTGCTTTTACACTCATGTAAAGAATAGCCTCTGTTTTGTACTCCAGATGCCTCTGTCTCTGCCTCAGCAACCAATGAATGCTACCTAGCTACAAGATGGTGGGGCCATCTCCAACAACCTAGATTCCTGACAAACTACAGGGGTCAGAGCCCCTTATCCCAACCTCAACCTGAATTGGACATGTAATATGAGCAAGAAATAAATCAATAAATATTTATTATAGCAAGCCATGGAGGTTTGGGGGTTCATTTAGCACCATAGCATAAACGTAGCCAACCCTGATACAAGATTTTTGCAAATGCTTAATTTATTTTTATCACGTATGCCAAATTAATATATTGATTTATGTTGTCAAGTTAACACATTTTTGTTTTTCAGGCCCCTCTTGCCATTTCTATATTCTGAGGAGTTTTCTGAGATTGCAAAACTATTAATTTTTTTATCAAACTACGTATGTGAATAAAGATTTTCATTACACAACCAAAAGCCAGTAAGCAAATAACAATGAGTAGAATGCTGAATCCATCATCATCTATCGCTCTCAGTTTAAAAATTCAGTTTCATGTGTATCAGCCTGTCTTTTGATAAATGGCTTTATAATTATAAAA
>NW_011900980.1:0-3126 GCF_000151845.1 Pteropus vampyrus | reverse complement strand
CTATATCCTTCAACTCCATTTCAACCCCGTTTTTGAAATTTGAATTATTCATCTAACTACGGTTTTCTGGTAGATGTCTTATTATCTGGGTAGACACTAGTTAGCTGTCACCAAACTTGATTACCATTTTTGTGGGCCTGCTACATTTCTCTGCTTTCTTTTCTGTGGGGGTGTCCAAGAGACTTGAGTTTTAGCCAGCGGAGGGTTATAAAAGTGATGTGTGCTGCTTCCAGGCTGAGCCCACATGTGCATCCCACTGGTGACTCTCCATGGTCTTTTTCTTTCCACAGTCTAAAAGTAGATGAGCATGGAGACCTGAGAAGCCATTCATTAAAGATGACAGAGCCACAAGATAGAAGGAACCTGGGTCCCTGAACCACCCTTAGAGGACAGCCACCCACTAATCAGGAACATTAATTTCAGACTTGAACAAGAAATAAACTCTGATTGCATTTAAGCCATTATATATATTTTGAGGTTTGTTTGCTATAAAAACGAGTGTAATTTTCACAAATACACTATCACTTCTATAATATTACTACCAAAGTTTCTGTGATCACATATGAAAATTTATTGATAGCCCAGTTTTCTGAACCAAGAGGTTAATAATCCATGTACAGTATATCATCACCTATTTTAGCCTATGAATTTCCACTTCGCAGTTTTTGTTGTGTATTTTCTAGTAGCTCATTCTTGAGAAAAATAAAGCAAAATAGGTGTTCTGCCTTTTAGCAATCTGTTAAACACGGCATATCTTTCTCAAAAAAGACAGCCTTACACTTCCTTCTTGTTCTCCTTTTTGCTACGACTTCCTTTTTCACCGAATGGTCCTGCTGTAGTTAGCTAGTTTTTTTAGTGTTTCTAAAATCCCACCCTGTGTTTTGGCCGTTTTGACACTTTTTAGTTTTATGCCATCCTTCTACTTGTCCTTAGAATATGTCCTTCCCACTTCTAAGAGCTAAGGTCAGAAAATATCTTGTCAAGTCAGGCTGGTTTCTCCCCATTTTGCTTTCTCATTAAGACTATTTGTGACTTTGTTCTAGTCTTTGAAATTAGATTAAAATGTCTTATTTATCGTCTGTCTCTCTCTACTAGCATTCAACAAGGACAGGGACTCCCTTCACTGCTTAGAACATGACCTGGTACAAAGTAGACATTCAGATATGACATTTGTTGAATGAATAAATGAATCATGTACATCTTTTCTCTAATTTTGATTCCAACCCACTTGTGTACAATCCAAGCATCAGATGTAATTAAGTCACGCTCACTCCTTCTCTTCATTATTCAGGAGTACCGATTATTCTATACTTTTCTCTCAAAGAGGGGTTCTCAGCTTTGCTATACATTTCAGAACTTCTGTGGAGCTTTTGAAAATCCTACTGCTCAGGCCACACACTCCAGATCACTGAAATCCAGATCTCTCAGAGGAAGGATATGGACATCAGGGAGGACACCCCCCAGGTGATTTCAATGTGCAGCCAAGACTGAGCATCACTGCATGGGTCCTGTTGTTTCCTTAATACAGTCTTTGTTAGTGAAAATTAAGCTGAGAGACCAGTAGATATTATGACTGCATCTTGTGAGGGACCGCTAGACAGTAATAAACATACCAACTGTTTACTACACCTGGGATCATACTAAGAGTTTTCCATTCGTTATTTCCTTTAGACCTCACATTCACCCTGTGAGGGAGGTTAATGAGCCCTCCTTTGGGAAAAAGGTTACTGGGCTCTTAAGGAAAGCAACACTGCCAAACAGGTCAGTCAAGGGTATGCTGGGTGTTTGCTCTTAATTTACTGACACCAATAGCACAGCAGTTTTCAATTATGGGCAATTTTGCCTCCTAGTAGGGTTACTAGATAAAATATAGAACTCCCAGTTAAATTGGAATGTCAGATAAACAACAAATTTTTAGTATAAGTCTGTACCAAACATTACACAGGATGTACTTATACCAAAAATCTATTTGCTGCTTATCAGTAATTCACATTTACTTAGGCTACCTATTTTTACTTGCTAATCTGGCAGATCTTCTCTTGGAATATTTAGACATTATCATTATCACACTGAGGGTGTGGAGTTTGGCATCTAGTAGCTTGAGGCCAAGGATTCTGCTTAAGATCCTATGATGCTCAGGACAGTCCCCACAACAAAGAATTGTCTAGTGCCCAGGTAGAGAAACCCAGATCTAGTAGATGTTGAGAGAGATTAAGCACTCCCATAACCACATCATGCCTCTGGCAACTTTTATAGTCTGTCTTATTTCGTTGTCTTCAGAAAGCCTTGTTTTCACGCCACTTCCTGACATATCTTTCTGTGCTTTCTCTTTCAGCCCCACTTTCATTTACAGCTTCAAATTAGGACAAGACACCCTACTACTCTCTGAAGTCCTCTTTGTACCAATTTGACTTAGCTGCAATTAGCACAGAGAAATCTGGGACTAAGAAGGTGTGATAAAAACCCATATGGCAAATACAGTTGCGTGCAAAATTGTTTATTGCTAAAAGAATGATGCTTCTTTAGCTAGCAAATTTATATGTTATGAATGCCATTAGCATGATGGCAAGTATCTGATAACTACCTTGCAGATGTTATCTCAAAACTTTACTAAATGATGCACTGAAATGAATTCTACCTCAGTTATTTTATAGAACGTGCATATTAACTTGTCATAAATAAATCTAAGTAAATTTACTTTATAATGTGTATATTTTCTAATTTGATTTTGGAACCTGTAAAAAGCATAGGGTGTACTTGGTACAAACATTTACTATTTTTCAAGAATCTGAGCTTAGCACTGAATTCGAATTTCAAAAGATTTAATTTGTCTTTCTTAGATGTGACTTTAATACACTCACTTTAGGGTGTTTCTAGAAATTGTTTGCAAGGTAACAGATGACATTTTATGTCACCACCGATTACAGCTTGAGTTACTTCCCAAAGGTAACTTGCTATTCAGGATTTTATATATATATACTTATTTCTTCTTATTTTTTAATAGAGGATTACTGTGCCTTAAAATCATCATATTCACTACTTATCCCTACCAAAAAGAAGAGATCATGAGTTTTAGATAATATAAAAAGAGCTCTGTCCAAAGGTCCATTTAAAGTCCCGATAAGG
>NW_011900979.1:4407-4914 GCF_000151845.1 Pteropus vampyrus | reverse complement strand
TGGGTTTCATAAGACTACTTAGAAGGTTCTACAGGAATGAATTGCCCATAGCAGTGGCCAGTGCTTCTGTGGTAGGCTGAGTAATGCCACCTCAACGATGTCCCTGGTATCTGTAAATATGTTATCTTATATGGCAAAAAGGACTCCTCAGATGTGATAAAGTTAAGAATTTTGAGACGGATAGGTTATCCTGGGTGTTTTCAGTGGGCCAGGTGTAATCACAAAGGCCTTCGTAAGAAGGAGGGAACGGTGTTAGAGACAGTAGAAGGGGTGATGACATGAGCGAGAGGCTGGAGGGAGGTAAGAAAGATGTCATGAGCCAAGAAATACTGGAAGCCTCTAGAATCTGAAAAAGACAGGGGAATGAATTCTACTTTCAGAGTCTCCAAAATAAAACAGCCCTGTCAACACCTTGATTTTAGCCCATAAGATTCATTTCAGATTTCTGACCTCAGGACTATAAGGTAATACAGTTGTGTTGTTTTAAGATACAGAAGTAATAGGAAA
>NW_011900979.1:0-3162 GCF_000151845.1 Pteropus vampyrus | reverse complement strand
AATGAATTCTACTTTCAGAGTCTCCAAAATAAAACAGCCCTGTCAGCACCTTGATTTTAGCCCGTAAGATTCATTTCAGATTTCTGACCTCAGGACTATAAGGTAATACAGTTGTGTTGTTTTAAGATACAGAAGTAATAGGAAACTGATACAACATTCATATTTCATTCTCTCATTCCTCAATCCCACTCCTAAATTAAGTAGATTATATTCCTAAATTAAGTGATCTTATAGAAAACTTTGTCTCAGAGTCTGCTTTGACTCTGAGTAGATGGTTGTGTGTGTGTGGGAACCCTGGCTAAGACGGGAAGTAACTGGACTACTACTGATAGTTTCTATGGTGTGTTTTTCCTGAGGACCAGCAGCTGGTTGATATTAGATTCCATCCAAGATGGCATTGACAGGGAGAGGGAGCCTCAACTGAAAAATGCTCTAGTGTCCCTAATGACCAGAGATGGAGGGAGAAAGTGCAAGTTATTAGCCAAACTACACCTCCATGTCAGGGGGTTAAAGGTGAGGTCCCCAGTAACGGGGAAGGCAATTTGTGTGGAGGGTCTATCATCAGGGTCTAACTAGAAAAACAGAAACAACTACACATCTTTACAGCGGAGGAAATTTATTGTAGGAAGTTGTTTATAGAGGTGACCAAGGATGGAGAGGTAGAGGATGGAGAGGTAATCCAGAGAAGGGTAAGACAGGAAGTCACTACACCCTGAGGTTGGAGGACAAAGTGAGAGGTGGCGTTACTAGAGCCCATGTGGAGCCCATGGCCTGGGACCACTGGGAAGAAGCTGGAATCAGGGTGGGACTCTTCAGTGAGAGCTGAGCTTCTGAAGAAGCACAGCCACTGCTAGAGAGGCCCCTGGAGGTAAAGTGAAATGGGGAGAAGTACCTTAGCTTCTCTCTTCTCTCCCACTTTCCATTCCCCATTCAATGCTATATCCAAAGAAGCCAGCTCAGCTGAAACACAGAGCCAGTGAAATATGAGAGATGGACCTGAGAGCAAACAGACACAGGACTGGCACAGAGCATGCTGCCACATACCCTATGAAGAAACACCTTTGGGAGACAGAATCCATTTTAAACACTTGCCAATTTTTGGTGGAAACCAGTTCCATACTGGTGTCAACAGTATGGACAGCAATATCTCCCCATCTTTAGCTACTTTCCCTTTCTGTACTTAAACCCAGATATGTCGGAAGCTATAGCCAGTAAGTAGGACATGTTCCTGGAGATGCCAGTGGGATAAAGAAAGAAGAATCTACCATCTCCTTCCTTTTTCCCTACTGGCTTTCCATCCACCATGGGCTCAAGCTATGGGAAGCAGAAGCTTTAACTCTGAATGAAATCTGGATTTTTAGTTATTACATTGTATCACACTTAATTACTAAAACAAGTCTGTTTTAGGCAGCTCTGACATGACTGGACGGCGTTATTTAAGAAACATCAGATAACTTGCGATGTCTACCCTTGAGTTCATCTAAAGGAAAGAGAATAAATAAGCTTTCCCTCTCCATGCTGGACAGTTATGCAAAGAAGGCTGTGAGAGAAGAACACAATTTAGCTCAACTTTTCTAATTTCATCCGTGCATGGGAAGCTTTGTGACTGGTCCCTTTGAAGTTCTTCTCACTTGATTAAAGATGACAAGAAAGAATTCACACTCTTTCCTTTATACTCACTAGTGGGTTAGGGGCCAATGGTCATATAACTTTTCATTTGTGTCTATTTGTTTTTTTCATTACTTCCACTACTGTGGGCAGTGAAAGGTGGGAATAGTTGGCATCTATTATTTTGGAGCTTCAGCCACAACTCAGACTGAAAAAATGTTTTTAACCTTTCTTAATATCCATGCTTGGAATGATTATGTTATTTTTTTCTGCATCAGAAGAAATAAAAGGTATATATAAGATGTGCTTAATTATGAAGATACAAAGGAAGCTTTACCTCTGCACACTCACCTTCTGTGGTTGTTGAAATTCAGATCCCTCACACATGGACACTTGTCTGGAATTCTGAAGAATCTCTGTATAAAGGCACATCTGCTCTGCAAAATAATATAATCCCAGATGAGAATTGGAACAAGTCAGCTTGAAATCGAAGTTGTGACCTTGTGAGAAAAATGATGTCCAGCAAAGAAGCAAATTCTCAGAACTCCCTGCTGATTGTGAAACAGAGACTGTCGTAAGCCCATGATTGAAAGTATATCACATAGAGGGATGGGTATGGAAAGACACCAACTGCAGATGCTGAGGTGCTGAAGGTACTGAACTCTTCTTGAAGAGGAGATGCTCTACGATCTTGCATGAGAAGTGCGAAGGTATATTAGGATGATCTTTGCTATGAAGAAAGAGATTATACTCCATAACTAGGAAAGGATGTGATTGCAAAGCTAGGAATTGGGATATTAAAGCAGGTGTGAGAGATCTGTGGAAGGGTGTTGGGTGTCTCAGAGACTCAGCGACCCTGGGGAGGACGATGGAATGACAGGAGACTGGGTTGGTGATTCTCCCAATACTTCTCTTTGTCTTTAGGCAAGAACAGCTCCTCACGGTTATTGAGCATGGATTAACCAAAGCTTGTCCACTGTCCAGGGGAGCTGTGCCTACATATGAGGTGAAGCAATCTGGGTTGAGTAGAGGAGGTGAGGTCAGTGATGCTGGGAGAAAGTAGAGGGCTCAGAGAAAACAAGTGCAGGTTCTCTACTGGAAAAATATGAGCACTTCACTAGGATTTGGGTCCAACCTATATGCTCTTGGGTTGCCTAGTACTCTGAAGAAACAGAGTCTAGATGTTAACTTTGTTCTGAATTCTGGGAAGGGCATGTTGTGTGGGGTACACTAAGGTGCTAGTGCATGTCATTTATAGGAATGCAAAGCTTTATTAGGAGAGAAATGAAGGAGGTTGATATACAAACACAAACAACTAACTGAGTAGAAAATGGATAAAGAGCCTTCCCAGACTAGCTTAGGGTGGTCAGCATTGGTGGGTGGTGCAAGAAGAGTGTTCATGGATTTTGATACTTGAGGAGGTTGGTGGGCCATGCAATGAGAGGAACAGGCATAGAAGGATACATGAAGAGCAGAGGAGCCTTGAGAATCTGTCGACTCCTGCCAAGTAAACACTATTGAAGGCGTAGTAGCCCATTCAATACCTGCCCATCC
>NW_011900978.1:2048-4229 GCF_000151845.1 Pteropus vampyrus | reverse complement strand
TAGATATCAATTAAAGTTTGAATGGATGAAAATATCAATAAGTGTGTCTTTTATTGGTGATATACTTCTGCATACCTGGCCTATTCCAAAGCAGTTAACAAACATTATCTCATTTAACCTTTACAACAACACTTCCTGGATAGGTGGCATCATTCCTAGTGCATAGCTGGAAACTGAAACTCGATATCAACCATATCAGGCCCTCGTGGGAGAAACTTCAAATCCAGGTCTCCTAACCTCAAAGTCTGGGTCCTTTTTACTATACCTCAATGAATGAGGGAGTCACGGCTTTTTCATTCTGGTTTCAGTGACAGTCGAGAGTGCTGAGGCTCAAGGGCTCCTTTACCCACTGCAGAGTGATTTGGAGGGAGCTATACATTCATCAAATGTCTCCTTCACAGCACTGAAGTCTCTCCATTGGGTCAAAGCCTTGTTTCCTAGCTGCTACAATGCAGATCATTTACCTGATATAAGGCCAAAAGAACCCAGTTCCATCTTGAACTGAGTGCAATAATCACTAAGCTTCCATAGAGAAGAAGGGATATGAAAGCAGGAGATCTGAGGAGGGTGGCTGGCATTAGGCCTGGAACAAGCAGAGGCTATCATGAGAGCAGGGAATCCAAGAGGGAGAGGAGGGGAGGGAGGTGGAGCCTCCAAATCCAGACTTCACCTACTTCGATAGTTTTGCTCCGTTTAGCAGTACTGATGATATTTGCAAGACCAGACTCAGAAATCCTCACAATATCTAACTGTGGTACCAAACAACTTTCCTGGTAATTAACAAGTTTTAAGTGTAAAAGAGAAGTAATGCATCAAGAGAATTATACGATAGAAGAGAAGGAATTCTCTTTTTAATTTTTTCATCTAGATATTTTATATTTTTCCAAATAAAAATTAAGTAAAGCCTGATCTGAGCTCATTTTAGTCAGGTTAACACTGTACTCATTTTGCTCACATTGGCAGGATAGAAGTTCCCAGAGAAGAAAAACTGTTCATCCTACACAAGCAGCAGATATTTTTTCAAGTCACAGAATTATTAAATCTCCCTTTAGAACACTATTGTCTTATGGGGGAGAGCGGGAAACCTTTTATGGTGCTAAAACAACATGAGTCCAAGAAAAGAAAGTGCCACAATTAATTCATTCCTTTAACAAATGTTTATTGAACACATTTCGTGTGATAGGCACTGAGGGAAATAAAAAGATGAATCAAACCATCCACTCCAACAGTCTATTTGAGGAGACACATACATAAACAATTGCAAAACAAATCAACAGGGGCTGTAATAAAGATTTCTATGAGGCCCCACTGGAACATCAAGAAGGGAGTGGTACATTTAGCCTGACTGTCTCGAGAAAAATTTCAGAGGAGAACCATTTAGGTTGCTTCTTGTAAAGAACAACCCCATGAGCAAATTTCCAGAAGCAAGACAATGAAGGCCTGTTTGAGGAACAGTATACAACTGCATATGCACATGGAGAAAGAGTTTTTTTATTTATTTAACATTATTTAGCTAACATTTACTCTTGAAAGCACTTTACATGCATTAGTTCATTTAACCTTTAAAATACCTTTCAAAATAATCCAAAATTTACAGATGAGAAAACTGAGGCTTAGATAAGGTAAATCATGTGTACAAAGTCTCAAGTGGGCAAAATTAATATACAAACACAGATAGCCAGACCCTAGCATAGGTTTTTTATTTTTTAATTGAGATAGAATTGACATATAACATTGTATAAGTTTAAAGTGTGCTACTTGTTGATTTTATACACTTATATATTGCATATGATTACCACTGTAGCATTACCTCTACCAGTTTCCTTTCTGGTTTCCAATGTTACAGGTACAGTTCAAGGTATAGTTAATATCTCTACCAGGTCACATAATTATCATTTTGTTTTTATGGTGATAACAATTAAAATCTAGTTTTTTAGAAATTTTGAAGTTTCTAACATAGTATTGTTGTCTATAATCACTGTGCTGTTCTAACCATGACACAGCACTGCCCATGAGGATGGAAAGATAAGTTGTAAAGTGCTTTACATGTCCCATAGTAGAGTTTGAACTTGATGAAGTGTGACCACCAAAGGTTTCAAGGCACAGAAATACCACAATCAGATTTTGGTTATGGAAATATTACTCTGGAAATAGTTGCAGCATAAATGATGGGGTGGAGAC
>NW_011900978.1:0-398 GCF_000151845.1 Pteropus vampyrus | reverse complement strand
AGATTTGACTTTGGGTGGTGAACACACAATGCAATATTCATATGAAGTATTGTTGAATTGTACAATTGAAACCTATACAATTTTGTTAACCAATGGCACCTCAATAAATGTAAGTAAGTAAGTAAGTAAGTAAGTAAGTAAGTAAGTAAGTAAGTAAGTAAGTAAGTAAGTAAGTAAATAGATAGATAGATAGATAGATAGATAGATAGATAGATAGATAGATAGATAGATAGATAGATAGATAGATAGATAGATGATAAATGCTAGAACCATGGAATCATGACAGCTCCTTTGGCTTCCTTACTTCTCTCTTTGGTTATTCTTCCACCAGTTAGATTTCAATGGAAATCAAACTTACAGGCAATACAAATACCACAAGAGATATTATTTTGCACTTA
>NW_011900977.1:1736-4102 GCF_000151845.1 Pteropus vampyrus | reverse complement strand
AACATATAACCGCACTCAGATACAGATACTCTTGCCTTTCCCTGGGTCTGGGTTAATGTGCTTGCTCATCTCTCCACTCAGCTTTCAGCACAGAACCAGGACCTGATTGAGAAGAATCTGACACTCCAGGAACACCTGCGCCAGGCTCAACCAGGGTTCCCATCTTCATCAGACACAGCCCAGCTGGCATCTGAACTGCACCAGGAGTTGGCCAATTGTCTTCAAGATCTGCAGGCCGTCTGTAGCATTGTGACCCAAAGGGCGCAGGGCCATGATCCCAATCTCTCCCTGCTCCTTGGCATTCACTGTGAGTCCTCAGGCCAGTCTGGGACCCAGGAGAGTGTGGCTTTTGTTTTTCTCTCACCCCCATCCACCTTCCCCATATTTATGGTAATGGGTGACCAGGGCTATGGAGGCCTGGTCACTGCTCTCTGGGAGTTACGTGTTTCAAAAAGTAGATGTTCAGTAAATCTGTTTTGGGAACAGGCATCCCTATGGGGTGCCTGGGTACAGGACAGACAAAATGTGGCCCTTAGGCAGCAAGTTTTCAGCCCACCATCCCCAGCTGCTTTTTTGGAAGTGCTGTGTCTCAGGACCATGGGCCTCAAGGTGCTTACTGCCCCTTCTACATAGTAGCATCTCCTGATTTATAACATTCTTTCGAAATGCTCTCCTTCCCAGCTTCTCAGCACCCAGGGACTCCGCTAGATTTGCAGAAGCCAGATGTGATCAGGAGGAAACTAGAAGAGGTTCAACAACTGCGTCATGACATCGAGGATTTACGGACCACCATGTCAGACAGATATGCCCAGGATATGGGAGAAAACTGTGTCACACAGTAAGGAATGCTAGGCATGGGACATGCTATATTCCCCGAGGGAGGATCTGGTCCAGCAGGCCCTGCCCTGACAGTCTCTTGCCTCGTGTTTGCTGCTATTCCCAGAGAGAAGGGGTAGAAGGGAGGTAAGAGCCTGCATCTGGGGCCAAGGGCTGACTAGGAAACTGCCTACCTTGCTCCACACTGGCTTTGCCTTGTTGGATTGCATTGGTTCTGTCATCCTGATTCGTCCTTTGAGGGTGAGTTACTAATTAACTTTTTCAGGTCACCTGATAAGTCCTCACAGACTGTTCCCAGCTGATGTCAGAGACAGGCTGCTCACTTCCTTTCTCCATCCTTTGGGATGGATTCACATTCATTCCCACTCCATACCTTGGTTCTGCTGATGCCCAGAATTCATTAAAGGGTCCTGGAAAGGCCAGTAATAATGGCATTTGAGAATTCCCGGGCCCCATGTGCCAGTCTTCCTGGGAGCTGAACTGGCTTTCTGGGTTTACTTAGGCCCAGTCCCACTGCTTTGCTTCTTCCTCAGGGCTCTTATTCACACAGACGCCTCACGGTGATCTACTCATTAGCAAAGTACTCACTAGAATTGGTGGCCTAGGGATTATAGCCAGGGCTCTTTCAACTGTGCTGCCATGCCATTTTATAGGAGACCCCATTCCAGCTGCCCTGTACCCTTGGGGCCCTGGCCATGTGGTTAGCATAGACGCCTTCTCCTTTGTTCTCAGGCTGTCCAGATAGCCTCCTTCTTGGACTTTGAATGCAAACTCTTTTCTATGGTTCTGGGTTTGGGCAGGATTTTCCCCCAGAATACCACAGGGCAACTCAAGCTGCTCACCCCGTCCCCGGGGCTGGTGCTGGTGCCCAGCCCTCTGATTTGTGCCTCTCTTGTGTTTGGAGATGGGGGTCCTTTCCTTTTCCTGATCTGGGCTCCTTGAGATTTCAGAGTACCCAGTACAGGTCAGCTTTTAAGGCATATCTTTCAGTGTTTTCTGGGTTTTTTTTTGTTTCTCTGGGGCCTTTTGACCCTTTGCTTTCTGATTTTTCTTGCCTCCTCGATTAGGGAGCCTCTCACAGTTGTTTGTATCTGGTTGCTGGGCTGGCCCCAGACCTCTAGATCTGGAGCCAAGCCAGGCTGTGTGTGGCTGTGAGGGAGCACTGCGCAGTTCAGGAGCCCAGACTCAGCCACCACGAGATTCTTGCTAAGCTTTGGCTTTCAGGGCAACATCCTGGACCTCAGTCCTGGGCCTGAATGAGACTCCTTAAGTGTTTTTACAAGTGTGTTTTATTTATGGAGTGACTTATTCCTTCCATTCAGAGCAGCCCCACCCAGCCATCACCCCCTCAGCCTCTGGGCTCCTGCCTCCTAAAAGCAGAGCTGCCTGGTTGGTCTCCACCCTGTGTTGGGAGCCCAGCCACCATGCTCACGGGTATTTTTCCTCTAAAGTTTATAAGCAGTTATTTATATGAATTCTTGTTATGTCAACTGGTTTGTATTGCCTATTTTGATTACAAAATAAAAATT
>NW_011900977.1:0-256 GCF_000151845.1 Pteropus vampyrus | reverse complement strand
CCCCGCCCCTAGCCCCCGCCCCTGCCCGCGCCTCCCATTGGTCCCGAGAGCGGTGACTCGCGGGCTGAGCAGGAAGGAAACCGCTTCCGAGAGCAGCGGCGTCGTCTCCAGGCCGTGCAGCTGCTTTTACCGCCGCCTGTCCATCAGTCCACCCGCAGCATGAGTGGTCTGCGTGTCTACAGCACGTCGGTCACCGGCTCCCGCGAAGTGAGTGTGTGTCCGGGGCCCACGCTCAAGGAGAGCGCGGGGTGCCCGG
>NW_011900976.1:2129-3901 GCF_000151845.1 Pteropus vampyrus | reverse complement strand
TATTTAATTCTTCCATTTTATCTCTTCAAAGGGGATTTACAGAAAATATATAAAATAAAGTAACAAAACTTAGTGACCTTATGGCATGCATTTAATAACTAAAGTTCTTAAGAGTTCCATGTTGTTTAAGGAAGAGAACATGTGAAATTGGGCTTTATGTTATAAAGCAATAAAAGCATGTAGGGTATTATTATTTTGAAAAAAATAATTTTTCTTAAAAAAATAAAATTATCTTTTGTCGACTTAGGATTAGATGGGAATGCCATTTCTAGTATGAATACCCAGTTAGTGTAAAACTATTATGAATTTAACAAACAGCCTGGCCTCTTTGTTCTTAAAAGACTGAGTTGAAAAGCCAAGATCAGCTAACTTTTGGGAACAGCTGGAAGAGAAAATGCAATGGGAACAAACAAGAGCCAGAAAATGTCTATCTCTTCTATAGACAATATTTTTTATATTATTGGAGTTCACAAGGATTATAGCAGCCTCTCCAGTTCCTACTGGATCATCCTGTTTAGGCTTTTGATTGTTTTAAATTTAAGATGGTATTTATTAATATGACATATTTGAAAAACAAATAAATCATATAAATCATTGAAGCCAGCACACATGAATCTTCTTGATCAATGCATTCCATCCCAGTGACCTGCTCATACTCCCAGGCATGTAACTGCACTGTCTCAGGTGGAATGCACCTGTAACTTACAGGCATTTTGCATAGCACTTGCCTGACCTAGCCCACTTCTGAATAGCCCATTGCCCCTGTGCTCCTTTTCTCTCAAGATATCTCCTTTTAGGAAAAGAGAAAAACAGATCTAGATCCAAAAGAAAAGCACGTTTCCATAAAGGACCTTCGGCAAAACACAAGCCAGCCAAGATCTATACATGTTTGATTCCTGCCAGGACAATCTCCCAGAAAACAGATGCAAATGGGAGTTGTAGAAACATAGAGCAATAACATTTACCATTGTGCTGTGCTGCACAGCATTGCAATTATAGACACATCTGCGGTAACTCATATTTTTCTGAGGATCTAACAGTCTTTTATTTCATTTTTCTACCTGCACTGAAAGCTAGATATTGCTGTTTCATACATTTCAGCATCCTGAGTTTAGGTCTATCAAATCTGCTGACAAGGTGATTGCCTATTTTGAAAACTCCCCCATCACTACCCACCCCTATCAAGGTCAACAAACATTCAGATCGTCAACCTTGTTTTTACAAATTCTGAAAAAATTTTGATAACTGGAAGATAATTCCCCTACGGGAGGCAGAAGAACAAAACAAAATGGATGGAAATAATGAAATAAAGGATAAAGGAACTGGCAACCAGGATTTTGGCCAGCAGAAAAGAATTTGCTAGTTAATAAATTGAGGTTGAACATGACAGTTGAAATGTAACCTTTTACAAATAGAATCCACGAGAATTCAAACTTGAAATGTTGGAAAATATGACGACAGAGCTGTCTTTGTTTAACAGTAACCTCAATAATTTGAGGAGAATTGTAAATTCTACTGAAAGTGAAACAGAGAAGGAAAGAATAAAAAGAGTATCTTGTCAGTTTTCCTAAATAAATTAGATTAGAAAAACATTTGTGAGAATGGTCAAATAAATGAGATATATATATATATCTACCTTAAATTTATTGCCATAAAATGACTTCCAAAAATCTATACAATTAAAATATCTTTAAGAAGATTATATATTCATCTAGAAACCTATTTCTAGATGAAAAAAATTCTTATATTCTAAGGTCAAATTGTACAGTATG
>NW_011900976.1:0-394 GCF_000151845.1 Pteropus vampyrus | reverse complement strand
ATTATAATTAACATAAAATGGAAGCATGTAAAATTTCCAACCTCACCACCCTTATTCCATATCCCAATTCATTCCTAATTATACATTTCCAAAACTTGCCGACACCCTCACAATGTATCCCTTCTCTCCTGCTTTTTTGTTCCTTTTATTTTTACTCTTTGGGATCATCTGTACTCAACGGCAAGATTTATGTTCTTAAAACACAACGCTGCGCATGATCCACGCATCTTCAAAACACTTCCGCCCTTCTCCATCGCCTACCCATGTTCAAACGTCTGAACCAGAGAGCAGGTTCTCTCAATGGCAACCAAAAGAACTGCGTAAGATGTGTCCCCCACCACTTTTCCACATTCTGTCTGATTGAGACTAACCACAATTCTACTTGCCTACGGAT
>NW_011900975.1:689-2396 GCF_000151845.1 Pteropus vampyrus | reverse complement strand
TCTCAGGGCTGCTGTGGACCCCTTCTCTGGATCCTGCATGGGCCCTTACTTTGGAATTATGGCATAAAGGCTTTTGAACCATATCAACTTTTTCACAGCTCACCTGACACCGCCAGCTTTTGTCTCAGTGCCTAACTTGGTGTCTGGCACACAGCAGATGCTCAACATTCATTTTATGACTGAGAAGGTACCCTCGCTCAAGCCCTGTTCAATTCCATGGCAACTTTATGCAGGTTGGTATAAGGAAGAAGCCAATTTTTCCTGGATGAGAAAGCTAGGGGAAGAGGGAAGGATAGGTGAAGATAAAGGAGGAAGACATTGATTTATTTATTGCAGATCATGTCTAAATTATCCCAATGTGCCAAGTGCTGAGGGACAGTGCTGGGGGAGGCTGGATTCAGCTGGGGCTCTCTAGGAGGCCGACTTGCAGAAGTAACTAGGGGTTGGAAGGGCATGCAGCTTTGAACTTCGAGGTGGGGATAGCACGAAGAGGCACTAAAGAATCTTAGTCTGGATTTTATTTGGAGCATCCATGCTCCCTCACCCAAGGGGGTAAACTGAGCCTGAAAAGGGCAGGAAGCATTCGCCTTGGTGGCTGAGTCAGGAGACACTGGGCGTCCTTGGCCTGAGCATGGCGGGCTCTTGGCACACATATGACACATGTCTGTATGCGACCAAAGGCTCGGAGCCAGTGGGTGGCAGGGACTCCTGGCCTCCCAGACGGCGAACCCCAGTCAGGGCCGTATGGTACGGGTCCCCGTCCCTGTGCCTGAGCTTATAGGGCTGGAGGCCGTCTGGGCTCGCGGCTTGCGCGGCGCTCACCACCCGGGGTGCTGCGGGGGGGCGGGGAGAGCGGCCGCCTAGCCCAGCCCTGCCGATGACAGGAGCTAGGGAGCGGAGGAGGGAGGAGCCGCTGCCGCCGAGCGCTCGGTTGAGGAGCAGAGAGAGCGGGCGCGGAGTGCGGGCGGCTGCGAGCGCGCTGAGCGGGGGAGAGGCGCTGCCGCACGGCCGGCCACAGGACCACCTCCCCGGAGAATAGGGCCTCTTTATGGCATGTGGCTGGTAACTTTCCTCCTGCTCCTGGACTCTTTACACAAAGGTGAGACCCTCGCGGGCGGCAGGGCGGAGGAGGCGGCCTGCGGGGGAGCGCGCGGCTGGCGCCCAGGCGGGGTGCCAGGATAGCTCCAGGTGTCCAGGGGACCAGCCTCGGTGCCTGGCCCCGGGTGGGGCACAGCAGGGATCCGGCAAGCACCCGGAGAGGGGCCAGGTGAGAGTCCACCCTGGACCGCTCCGCCAGCCACCCGCGCCTACCGTTTTGGGGCAAGCGGATGTCGGGGTGATGGTGCATGAACCTCTCATCTCTCAGCTCCTTGCCGGGCCGCAGTTCTGCCCCCGGACCCATGCTCAGCCCCTTGCCCGCCTCCTGCGTTTGGTAGCACTGGGACCCCGGGGTGCCCTCCGAGTCGAGGGGTCCTCCGGCCATGAGTGTTCACCTGGGAGTCCTCGCTTAACCCGGCCTCGGACTCGGCGGTTTACTCCTTCTCAGCCACTGTGCACCCCTCCGCCACCCCAGACCCCCAGCGCCGCACGGCATGGAGCTTATTCACGCCTTGCTAGAGCAGGGCGGGAAAAGGTGGGGGTCCCGAGAGCTGGGGTTCCTCGGATAGCAAGTTTGTTCTCTAAACCCAGAGGTCGCCTTCCGCTAAC
>NW_011900975.1:0-639 GCF_000151845.1 Pteropus vampyrus | reverse complement strand
GCTAGAGCAGGGCGGGAAAAGGTGGGGGTCCCGAGAGCTGGGGTTCCTCGGATAGCAAGTTTGTTCTCTAAACCCAGAGGTCGCCTTCCGCTAACCTCACCTCACCCCACCCCCTGCCCTCGGCACTAGCCCCGGCTTCGCTGCGCCGCCTTGGCCACCTCCGGCTGTACGCCCCAAGGTGCGAGATTCTCCGCTTTGGCGCCTGGTCTTGGGGACAGGTCTTCGGTCGGGGGTGGGGGCGTGTCGCTTTCCCCAGAAAGAAGGCGTTGCTAGGGGTGGGTCCAGGTGTCCGGCATGTCCAGACGTGCTGCTGGGGCGCAGCGTACCTGATCCTCGAAGTAGCCGAGACTAGGAGTTGGAGGGGGGCAGGTATTTCCGACCACAGTCACCTAGACACCAAGTCAAAATCAGGCAGTCCCTGGCGGTCGGGCTTTTAGGCTATCGCTGAGGACGTGCCCGGCGAGCGCAGATGGCGGGAGACGAGGCGGCCGAACTCCGCGCCCTTGCGCGGCGGAGCACACACGCTCGTACAAGCTCAGCTTTACCAGTTCAGTCCTCTAACTTTTCTCCTTCGCGCCCTGGGGGTGGCTTCTGCCCCCTTTGCCCAGGTGGTGGCCGGGTTGGAGCTGCAACTCTTGA
>NW_011900974.1:4931-7175 GCF_000151845.1 Pteropus vampyrus | reverse complement strand
GCCTGCACCAAAAATGTGATTCTATACCTGGATCTTGCTTTCTGGGTTACTATCTAATTGAGTCAATATGTGATGTTAGAAAAGTACAAGCCTGCTGGTCCAGGGAACAATGGAAATGTGTCCTGAAGTAGGACTTGCAAAGATTTCTTTGATCTTGCATTTTAGGAACAGGGTGTGTTTCCCGTATCATTGAATTGTCGCTTTGTTTTTAAGAGAAAACTTTGGTGAAGAGAGTCAGAAGAACTTGGAAAAAAAGATCCTTTGTTCTTCTTTGCCTTATTAAACAGAGTAGACTGGGCATAACTAATTCTATTCTTGTGGGTCAAGGCCATTTTTTAAAAGCATGGATTGTGATTATCCAACATAAATAGTGTTGCCCCAGGGACACTGCAGGCTTCTTATAGGGAGTTTTTGTCTCTATATTAACTGGCACTAGCTACTTTTTTGTTGTTTTTTGCTTGTTTCTTTTTCTTTCTTCTTTCTCTTCGGCAGTCACCTGACACTTTTCTGGTCAAAGGGACTCCTTCAGGTAGTACTTTCCCACGCCCCCAATTTCCAATTTACTATATCTAATCTGCTATTCTTTAAAAACCATCTTGAATTTATTGAATTCGAAACTCTATTTTTCTGAAAATTTCAGTTGACTGTGGATAAAGGGGTGTGGTTGCCTCTAGGTTCTCCCTGCAGTGTGTGGGCTCCTGACGGTGCTTATTCTTACTGTGATCTCCTTTCTTTTATTCTGGGTTTGTGACTATGCTTTAGGTATCTGAGCCTGCTGTGAGTCTGGCCTTTGAAAAAGATGCCTTACTTATACAGCAATGATGGATGCTTTTACTTCCAAATAAGAGACAGCCTTACTCAAACTGACTTAAACAATAAAGAAATGTATTATCTTGCACGGCACTGAGTCCAGAGATAGGGCAGGCTTCTGGGTTGCTTACTTAATGCGGTTACCAGGGACTCAGATCTTTCCATCTCTTGGTTCTGCCACCTCTAGAACAGCTCGTGGTTCTAAGATGGCTGTTAGCAGCAACTGGGATATCTGATAGAAATGAGAGAATCCTCGCTCCAAGCATAAAACATAAATTCTTTCCTTTAATCCGACTGGCCAATTTAAGCAGCAAGCCCACCTCTGGACCAATAACATCTGCCAGGGGAATTCAGTGCTCTGATTGGCCTAAACCAAGGGTCAGCAAACTTTTTCTGAAAAGGACCAGGTAGTAAATATTCTAGGTTTTCTAGTCATACAATCTGTCTCTCAACTCTACTGCTGCATCATAAAAGCAGCCACAGGAAATAATGGGTGTGGTTGTTTTCAAATTAACGTTATTTACATAAACAGGTAGTAGGCCCATGGGTGGATCTCTGGTTTAGACTAACAAGGATCCACCTCTGAACCTGGAGATGAGTCAGCATCTCCAGAGTCATATAGGGTAGTAATGGGCATGTGTGAAGAGCTGGGAAATGAGTTCTGTTAGAAAGAAAAGGGATGGACACTAGTAGCAGACAGTGATTATTGCATTGTCCTTTGGAGGAGTGAAGTTGAAATTACTACCTTTTTAACTACCATGAAAAACAAAGAGGACTATGAATGCTGGTTGACTATATAAGTATAAATTTGGTATAGCTTATCATTAAACTGATCACATTAAGAGCCACTCTCTTCCTTGCCTCCTCTTTCCTTACACCTGAGCTATAGCCTTGCAAAGGAAACACATTTCCTGGAAGATGACAGTGTCTTGAGCCGTGCACTTGCTTCTCCCTTTCTTAAGAACATGCTTCCCTCCTTGTCAACGCTTCTCTTGGTTAAGTCCTCGTCATCCCTCGAAACTCTCTTACATCACCCTCGAGATCTTCCCTAAGGTGGGATGCTTCTCGTTCAAGGTCCACACAGCCCTGCACATCCCTCCATTAGGGCATGTGGCATCCTGCACTGTAATGATCTGTTTACAGGTGAGTCACCCCCACCGGAGGCTCTCATTTCACTGTGTGTCCCAGTTCCCGCTTAGCACAGCCACTGTACATGGCGGTCCCTCAATACGCATTTCACGAATGAATGAATGTTTTTGCTTTGGATAATGAAAGGGAATTAGTTACTCTTTAATTATGTTTGGGGTATTAGCATTGAAGTCAGAGTAGCAAAACGTATAAATCAGTTTCTGAATGCCCTCTGGTCTTTAAATATAAATTGATTTGATGGTTTCCTTGTGTTTGTGTCATTATGTCTGACTTTAGACTTCAGTT
>NW_011900974.1:0-3666 GCF_000151845.1 Pteropus vampyrus | reverse complement strand
CAAGAGGGGCGCTCAGATCCAGACATCAAATCTACAGGCAGTAGAAAATAGAAAGCGGCAAACGAAAAAAAGTGTGTAAATGGTACATGTCAGCTCTCTTTTAAGGAGGATTCCTTGAAGCTACCACATGACACTTCTACTTATATCCACTGACTAAAACTGAGTCACATGGCCTTACCAAGCTGCAAAGGAAGCTGAGAAATCCAGTCTGTATTCTGTATTGCCACATCCTCAGTCAAAAATCAAGGATTCTATTACAATGGAGGAAAGGGGAAATGGATATTGAAAATAGTCTCTGCCACAAATACCCATGTATTTCTCCTCATAATATTCATTATACTCAGGGACCTTAAGAAATGCCCCTAAAACTTCACTGTATTTTTATTAATAAATTCAATAAATAAGGCCCAGCATTATGCTTGGCACTGATCCACATGCCATAAATCTAGGTATTGGAGATACAAAGATAAATAAGAAACAGTTTCTTCTCAAATAAAAATAGTACCTTGTTTTATGTGTACCAATGGTTACAAAATGTTTTTAGACGTGGAAGAAGCAGTGATTAAACCTTCTGAAGGAGAAGGTCATAGGAATTCTCACAGAGAAGAACTTTTATTTAAGACCTTTGCAGATAAAGAGAACCTTCTTAGAAATGAGCAGAAACAAGCCAAAAACATCCACTTGGAGCATTCTCAGCTGCAGGCAAGAGATTCTTGGCTCAGATAAGTGGACTCAAGCAAAGAGGGAGAAATCCTTCCCCTTTTTATGTACCCTAAGGGACCATAAAAAAAGAATGGAATACAAGGATTATTCCTTACTTTCAATGATGAAACTTGGCTAGACTACTTATTGCCTTAGTTTAGTTATTTACCCTTGAAATATTGGATATTTTTCATGCTGAAGAACAAGTCTAGCATAATGTAAATGGGGTAGAGAAACCTTTTCAGGGACAAATTGAAATTGTTGTACTATGCAAATTAGCTGATATGCACATGACATGAAACTTCTGCTAAAATAGTAGAAAATAATCTCATTGAGAGACTAATCAGAGCTCTGGTGAAAAGCTTTAGCAATGGCAATAAAAGCAACCACACCTAGTTTATTATTACAAATAGAGAAATGGAATGATAAAGTTAAACAGCTTTTCCAATTTGTGAACGTTATTGTGGAAAGAACTCATTTTCTCATTCCTGGTTTGTTTGGTTCTCTCAGTAACTAAGTCACTTTTGAATGTGGACACAGAATTATTTTCTTTACTGCATACATATAACGTTTTAAATTACAGTATGCTCCACTATGCATACATTCTAATATAAGCTCACATGTACAACCTGAAAAAACTTATAATTCACGATGAAAAATGTCTCAATAATGCTTTTCACCATTGTTATCTAGATAACAATTTAAACAGCCTAGGTAGAGATGCTGCAAAACCATCATTTTAAATGTAGAAGCCATCACATGTCAAAACTAAATTCAAAATAATTTGAAGATGCTTTTTTTTCCAAAAGAACACAGAACATCTCCAGTTCATCAGAAGCTAGGCAAGAAGAGAAAACATATATCCAGCCTTCCAGGGCACTGCTGAGTGTGACATAGACCTTCTGGGGGGTTTTGCTGGGGAGTCTTTGAGAAACCTGGAGTACATCCAAGAGAAAGATGCAAGATCCATGTGCAAAAGATGCTTCTCTCAGCAGGAAGAAAGGGGCGAATAAAAGTAGCCATTGCTTTAGGCCATTTTGTCCTAGTTAGTGAGCTTTTTTTTTTTTTTTTTTTTAATGCTAATAAACTTGAATGGCTCATTTTGAAATAATTTCACCATGTAGTTGTCAAGGAAATGCAATACCAGCTTCCCAGACAGTAAATATCATCTCTGACTTGTAAAACTTCTTGTTGCCCAGTGGGTTCGTATTCCAGATTGTTTAATTCTTTTTCAATATTTGTAAACTTTTACTTTTAATTCCATTCTGCTTTTGTATTTCTGAGAGGTTGTCATTTCATAGGTCAGATACAGTATTGCTCTGACTTTTTTTGGATTTTTATGTCCCAGGAACTTTGGTTTTTGACCCTGTTCAGGGTTTTCCTCTCCTGAGCTATACCTAGGTTTCCAGCATAATAGTATTTGAAGTGGCAAACAGTTAGCCCAAAGGGCTGCGTGGCATTAAGCATACAGATACTGGATCTGGATAATTCTACTGTCATTTTCCAGCTGTGTGACTTTGGGCAGGTTACTTAACCTCCCTGTGTCTTTGTTGCTTCATCGTAAAATGAGAGTATCTACCTCATAAGGTTGCTGAGAGGGTTAAATGAGTGTCTGGTGTTAAAAAATCCAAAATTTTACTAAGTAAATTACATAGGTCTTATTGGCTTTATTCGGTGATTCATGAATCGGGCAGCATCCAATCTAGCAGAGAGAATGGAGCCCCAAAGAACTCTACAAAGCAAAGGGATTTATAGGCAGAAGGGGGAAGGAATAAGGAGGTTGCACAGGGCAAAAAAAGCAGATTGGTTATTGCAAGATTACTTTCCTTATAGGGGGATGCAGGGATTTATCAAGCAGATTACCTAATGCTTATTAACTAATGCTGATTGGGTAATTTCGATAGACTGGTTTGAGATTCCATTTCTGGAAAAAGTGAACTGTGATTAAGTTAAGTCTCGCTTTGTTGACTTGACACTTAGCATAAGTGACTCCATTTTGGGCCTGTTGTCTTGCCTTTAGCATATAATAAGTGCTCAAAAAATGTTAGCTGTTATCATTATTGTATTCTAATATCCCAACAAGCTATTAATGTTTGTTGAAAATGCTTCTTTAACATTGTAACATAAATGTATACGGAAGTGGAAAGTCTAGTTATTGAAGTCAAAGGATCTTGGCTTGAAGCTCAGCATTGCTACATTCTAAGTGTATGATCTTGGGCAAAACATACAAACCTCCTGCACCTCAGTTTCTCCACCATAAAATGTGCGGGGTGTGGAATTGACCAATTTTTCATTCATTTTGATGCAGGATGGGGCAAATTTCCTTGTATTGGGGAGGAGACCAAACCCTGCATCAAGAGAAGAGAGTCTTTTGGTGGAGAGTGTGGAAAGAGTTCAACACACATGCCAAGTTAGTCAAAGGAAAGTTTATTAGAAAAGGGAGTAATGCTCCACGAACAGAATACGGTCTCTCAGAGGCAGAGAGTGAAAGGGACCTCGAGTGTTCAGGGAATTCAGTTTATATGTCATTCTTTAGTTCCCATTTCCTTTGATATAGGCATACCGTGAGGAAGGGGAAGGGGAAGAGTATGTTCCCAGCATTTAATTCATAGGTTTCCCACACATTTAGCCATAGAGAATGGACGATTTTATTTGTGTAGGGCACCACTTAGACTCTGTTGTTCCTGCTTCCCCTTCCAAAGCGTATGGGGAATGGGCTGTTGGCAATCCCACTAGAAATCTTCCTTTGTTCTGCAGGTGTCCTCCTGGCCTGGCTACAGGGCTGATCAGCATATTGCAGTCTCTGAATGTGGCTTGATTAACATTTTAATTCTCTTGTCTCCTCTCTATGTTAATTTCATTTTTCAAATAATGTGTTCAGCACTTAATATTCATCTCCAAAATCTACGTGATTGCTTTAAGCATTTTATATGTGCCTAATATTATCCCAGATATTACTTTTTC
>NW_011900973.1:2442-3401 GCF_000151845.1 Pteropus vampyrus | reverse complement strand
CTCATATCTATTCTGGTCTTTGAATTGCTTATGGCCTAGGAGTTGAGGGTCACTATTTAGGGTCACTGTTTAAAACTGTTGAGCTGCCCAATAAATACCCTGTCTTCACAGATAGAAAAGGAATTCTGTCCATGGATTTTTGTGGGTTTTGTCTGATACAGGGAATAGTCAGTCAGTGGAAGCAGAAAGCTCAAGCTTTCATTGTGAACATGATTTTCAGATGTGTTTTGGATTTACTGCCCACCAGCTGAGCTACACAGAAGCTGTGAGACTACATTATTTTAGAATAAGGAATAATAAAGCAAATCGTAGGTAAGAAGTAATGGGGAATATTATGAAAGAAATATTTTAAAAAACTTAGTTTCTTGTGGTAACTTGGAATGTTTGGGGACATTATAGAAAACAGAAGTAGGATACATGTAACCCAATCTTGGAGGTTGGTATAATTGAATTAGTGTAATTTTGTTAGAACTCTTGACCATTTTTCAACTCGTCTTTATGAGGAAGCATTTTTTAGGATTATATATCCAAGTGATTGTGAAAGAAATGACACATATATAAAGAGACATACCATTGTGAACCATATGTAACCATCTGTTTCCTAAAATTAAAAAAAATATAGTAATATATAAATATATAGTTATAAAATAAATTTGAACATTTGATAGAACATTTGGAAAAGAGTGGAGAGGAGAGAAGAGAGGAGAAAGAAAGGGGAGGAGAAAAAGAGAGGGAAAGAATGAGAATCACTTCAAATTTTAACATCCTAATGAAAAAGCTTTAGCAATTTGTGTGTATTTTCTTCAGTTTTATTCTAAGTACTTATGTTTTACCAAGTTATATGTATGATATAAATACAGTTTTGTGTCCTGCTCTATTAAGAGTTCTTATACATTATAATCTGATCTCATACCTTAAAAATCTTTTAATAATTATATAATATTTAATTTATAGTTTAT
>NW_011900973.1:0-1687 GCF_000151845.1 Pteropus vampyrus | reverse complement strand
GAATGAGACTCACTTCAAATTTTAACATCCTAATGTAAAAATTTTAGCAATTTGTGTGTATTTTCTTCAGTTTTATTCTAAGTACTTATGTTTTACCAAGTTATATGCATGATATAAATACAGTTTTGTGTCCTGCTCTATTAAGAGTTCTTATACATTATAATCCGATCTCATACCTTAAAAATCTTTTAATAATTGTATAATATTTAATTTATAGTTTATTTATTCCTTTATTCCTTTTAAAAATCAGTTAACATACTTGTTAGGTACTATGTTATACTCTAAGAATGAAAAAATTAATAAAACTGGATGGATTCTTGATCCCAAACACTTTATAACATTTTGGTGGGAGGAAAAAAGGTATCTAATCATGGAAGTACAATAGAATTTTTTAGGTACAATGGTAAATTTACACAGAGAGCGGTATGGAAAAGAAAAAAGAGAAATGGTCAATCATTTTTTTGGTGGTGGGGGGAGGTCATAAAATGCTTCATTGAAAAAAGTTGATTTTGAAGGATTGTTACAAGTCCTTGAGGTTGAAATGCTGGGGACCAACAAAACAAGTTGAACTTTTAGTTAGGCAAAAGGAGAATATGAACGAGGAGACTGAACATGTGGCATGTGCAAGGCACTACGATCCTCCTCAGAGAAGCTTCTGGTGAGAGGTGAGGCCTTATGTAAGCAGGGGCATGATGAGGAGAGCTTAGGAAATCACCGAAAGGTTCAAAGCTGGCACAGTCACCTTTGTATTTGAGTAACATCACCTTGGTCTAACAGCAAGAGACAGTTGAAGAGAGGCACAACCAGAGGGAAGGACACTAGTGAACTACGATTACATTACGTGATGAAGATTTAAGCCACAGAGGCAGCTGGATGTACTTACCAACAAATAGAGAACTATATGAGGAGGAAGGTAGTTGGTTTTGGTATTACTGTGTTTGTGATAGGTATTGAATATTGGATTGGAGCTCAAGAGAAACATGGGCTAAAGATAAAGATCTGAGTCATCAGAATGTCAGAAAATATTGGACTATTGCTGGTTAGAATTTAAACTGAGATTCAGAACCAAGAAGACTAGGTCCTTATGGGCTCACAGATCCCTCGAGCAAACAGCCACAAACTGGATTTTTCCAAGTTCATTCATTAACCACTACCAGACACTATTATAGAAGACTAAGTATCATATAAAGATTGAACAATATAGGCTTTCTTGGAGAGAAACCCTAAGCCAAGCCAGGGGAATTTGGAGAGCTTGGCATGTGTGTTTTCAATAATGGCTGGTACCTGAGTCTCACCAGAGTGCTGTCGGACAGAGATCAATAATGGCAGGAGTGGACAGTGGTGGTAGGATTGAGGAGGCTACATGGGGAATATCTGGTGTTTCTGAAGTTTGCCAAGGACCGCTGGTCATCTTAAAAGAAACCCCTCCCATGCTACAACATGAATGAACTCTCAGGATATTATGCTGAGTGAAATTAGCCAATCGCAAGAGGACAAATAATGTATAATTCCACTTACAATGAGATTTCTAGAGTAGTCGGATTTATAGAGACAAAAAGTAGAATGGTGGTCGCCAGGGACTACAGGGAAAGGAAATGGTGAGTTATTATTTAATGGGCATGGAGTTTCAGTTTTGCGAGACGGAAAAGGTTCTAGATAGAGATGGCGACAGTTGCACAACAATGTG
>NW_011900972.1:1788-4197 GCF_000151845.1 Pteropus vampyrus | reverse complement strand
AAAATACATGCAATTGCAAATAGTCTGCGAGTCAACCCACTTGCCCGAGCCAGAAACCTGGGATTCTTCCCTCCCCCTAGCCCCCCAAGCCAATTAATTTGCAAAGACTGTAGCTATTGATTTACCTCCTAAATCTCCTTCCCAGCTGCCCAGCTCGCTCCATCCCCGCTGTTTCTCACATAAACTATTAAAACTTCCAGTACTGGTTCTCACTACCCCACCCCCACTCTCAGCTTGACCATCCACCTGTCTCACCTCCACTCTGGAGCCAGAGTGGTCTTCATTAATTTCCAATCTGGTCATGATCCTCGCTTCTTTAAAACCCTCCTGGGATTCCCATCACCTTCTCAATAAAATTCAAACCCCACAGGATGGCATCTACAGCCATTGATAATTTTAGCCGTTCCCAACTGATCTCTTTCCTCCCCAAGCACACTACCCCATTCTCAGGCCAGGTTACACTTCAGGGTGGCTCCTCAAACCCACCATGCTCTCGGTGTCTCCCATTTAGGTCCTGCAAACACTGTTTGGAGCTCCTTCCTGTCTCTTCCTTGCCTAACATCTCTTCATTATTTAGGACATCTCTTGCAGAAAGGGCCCTTTCAGTATCTTCTCCACCATGCCCCATGCAAATGGGCCCTGAAAGTCTGCTGTCTCTGGACCATAATAAATGACCTGCTTCTCTCTCCTTCCAGCCTGGAGGCCACTTACAAACTGCCTTTTACCTCAGCATCCATAGAGGCCAGTCCATTGAAGGAATGAATGATCACTCATAAGTTCTCTTTAGTGTATGACCCTCCTGATGACTTTCGATTGTTTGCTTAGGCATTACAAAATATTTAACTGTAGGAGCTAGGGGCAGAGAAACAAAAGGTGCACCAATCAGTGATCAATAGGAGTGAAGTTCACTTGTCTCTGAGCATCGTGTAAGTCAATGAGGAAATAAGGAACACCTTATACAAGTTTAGTGTACATTTGACTTTTAAGTCATTGGATGAAGGGCAATAGACATATTCACTCAAAAGGAAATTTTTATAAGATTATTGTAAAAGCTACATGTGCATTAAAAACATTTTGGAAAATACATAGTCACCCATAGTTTCACAATCCAAATTAACCGCTAACACGTTGACTTAATTTCTTTCTATCTTTTTTCAGTGTAGGTTTAAGTGTTTTTTAAAATAATATTAATTTGAGATTATTTGCTACGTATTATTTTGCAAGCCACTTTTTTCCTTTCTGATATTAACATTTTCATGGTATTATATACACACCATTCAATAACTACATAAAACTCCAGTGTGTGGGTGTTCCGTGGATTACATTCCTCTGCTGTTAGATGTTTACACTTTCTCTTCTGTTTCCTTATCCTGAGTAATGCTGGGACACACATATTCCAAGACTTTCTTAAGGCAGATTCCCAGAAGCCTTAAGAATTACCGAGTCAAAGGCTAGGAATATTTCTAAGGCTCTTGATAAATGTGGCCACCTGTTTTCCAGTCGGTTGCCCCAATTTACACTCTCCCCAGAAGTATATAAGAATTCCCATTTTACCACACCTTGCCTCGCATGCAATTATTATTTTAAAATGTCTATTCTTTTTTGACCGGCTCGAAATCATTTTATAATATTTGGCTTTGTATCATTTGAATGAAGAATGAGACCAAGCATGTTGTGCATGTTTCCTTATGAGATATATTTCCTCATTTGTGAATTGCAGCAGAATATCATCTCCATTTATAAACACCTTAATAGACAGAGAGAGCATGAGCCAGACACGCAATCTCATCCTCTGCTCCTTATGCCAGCTGTGTGACTCTGGGTACATGTCTGTAGCTCCCCCAGCTATCTGTAAAATTAAGATTCTAATCCTACCTTGCAAATTTGTTGTGAGGAGCAACTTTCACCTACCTGGCTAGCCCTTGGCATGCAGCAGACATGCAATTTTGGTTCCCTTTTTCCTTCTTTCTGAGCCCAAGTTTTTTGTCATTGCCTCAAGGCGATCCTTTAAGCTCCTGTGACTTGGCGATCAGCAACACCAGCATCCCCTGGGAACCTGTTAGAAAAGCAGAGCCTTGGGCCCTTCTCCAGACCTATTGCATCATAACCTGCATTTTAACAACATCCCCAAGTAATTCAGATGCACAGTGAAATGTGAGAAGTCCTGCTTTAGGCTTTGAGATTTGAGGGTGATGGGTGTGTTCTCCCGGCACAATAACCAGCACCAACCCACGGAGAAAAGGGTAGATTATGAGCCTGGTGCCTGGAAACCCTGGCACACACTCCATTCTCACACATCTTCTGCCAGCTCCAGAGAACAGAGAGCGAACAGATTGCCCCTATCTCTTTAGAAGTCGGCCCAGCAGTGTACAATCTCTGGAAAGGCAGCTCTCAGTTAGCAGCTCAGTG
>NW_011900972.1:0-319 GCF_000151845.1 Pteropus vampyrus | reverse complement strand
CATACCTTCCAAGTTCTTTATGCCAGGTAAGGTAATAGTCATAGGTTCCAGGGATTAGGATGTGGATATCTAAGGGGGTCATTATTCAGCTGGCCCGAGGTAGTAACAAGATGTAGTTAAAAGAGTATGAGCCTTAAAGACAAACATGGTTTCACATCCTAGCTCTGGTGCTTGCTAAATGCAAGACCTTGGGCACATTTTTCAGCCTTCCTAGGAGTCTGTTACTTCTGCAGAACGGAAGTCACTTATCTCTCTTTCGGGGCTATTGTGAGGATCAGGCACAATTCACATTGAACACCCAGCACTGCAGGTACTTAAT
>NW_011900971.1:3997-5180 GCF_000151845.1 Pteropus vampyrus | reverse complement strand
TCACAGCACCATCTGCGGAGGCAGGGGGCCGCCCAGGGGTCTGCCACCCGGGGACCGGATGAGGGAGACAGCCGCGTGGCAGATGCTAATCACGATGTAGGGCAGAGTGGCCCACGCCACAGACGTGAACTTGACGGACACCTGTCCTCGTCATTCGAGGTCGTTGTATTCTGTAACGTCACTGAGCACGGAGTGAGCGGACGCTGGCCCCTGCTCCTGGGGGAGCGCAGGGCTGGGTCCCTGAGCCCCTGGCCACCGCCTGCCGGGCAGTGGCCGCGCACAGCCTGTTGAATGAGCGCTTCTGTTTACAGACGCTTCAACACACGCTGCTGGTTCGGGAACACCAGGCTCAGCCGGCAGCGCTGTCACTCGGCCTGAGGATGCTCGGCTGACACACGCATTTTCTCCCAAAGGCACGTCCCAGCCTCCCGCACGTGGGAACACCAGGCAAACTTTGGGACCAGGTTCCGGGGCTGTAAGCAGCAAAATCACCAAGAAAAAGCACAGAAATGCAGGAAACGTGGCACTAAGTAGACGGCTAAAAGGACAGGTGTTTACGGTCGGAGCTGAAACAGGGCCGGGGGCCACGGCCCACCAGAGGGGATTTTCACCACGCTGCACACGTCCCAGTGGCCTCGGAAGTGCCACGAGCAGCCACCGTGGGTTACAGATAAAGCCGAGTGAGGAGGGGAACTCGCAGACACAGGATCTGGGAACACCGAAAATGCGAACAGAGAGCCACGCAGTTTCGAAAGCCATCGACACAGAGCAGACAGACCAGGGGAGAGCAAGCGAGGGGGAGGCGCCGGTGCGCTGCCCTTGGGACGCTGGTTTGGGGTTTGGACAGAGCCCCACTGACTCGGGCTGTGGGCCCAGGGTCCCCCCACCGTCGCCCCGCAGTTGCCCGGGGAAGAGGGGGACATCAGAGGCACACGTCGCGGTCACGCGCCTGACGCACACCCACAGCCGAGGCCAGCATCGCTCACGTGGCCGCCAGGCGGGCACAGCCTCGTCTGGGGGGTTCCGTTATCGCAGGGAAGACAGGGGAACGGATATGGCCGACGGTGACACAAAAGGAAACAAAACACAACACAACAGCAGGAGAAGCCACTGCGCCCACCGGGGAGGAAGCGCCCTGAGCCACGAGCGCGACTCGGCCCTGTGTCTGAGGCGAGTGCTGCCG
>NW_011900971.1:0-647 GCF_000151845.1 Pteropus vampyrus | reverse complement strand
CCTCTCTTCACGATTTCGGGGAGCATTTCAGGGACTTGGCCACAGCGGCCGCGGCCCCGTTGCCGAGCGTCGGGCCATGGCTTAGAAGAGCCGTCCACTTAGGAGTGGCGTCTGCGCGGAGCCCGTGCGGGTGGGGCGCACGCCTGTCTCCCTGAGGCCCCCCCCACCCCGTCACTGAGCATCGCACAGACCGCATTGCGACTCTTGTCACCGCAGCCCTGGCGCAGAACGAGGAGACCCCGAGGAGACACCTGCGTGTCACGCGTCCTCATCGCGGCGCCCGTCCTCCCGCAGGCTCCCGGTCCCTCCTGCTGGCTTCTAGCCCTGGGGGGCCGCTCCCCGGGGCACTGGCTGTACGCTCAGCCCCGCCACGGGCTGAACAAAGGGGATCAGGGAAGAGAGGGGGGCCCGTGGCAGGAGGGGCTGTGAGCTCCAGGGTCTAGGCTGAGTGTAGGTAAGGGGATGGCCATGCCGGGGCTGGCTGACACTTCCCACGGTGTCCCTGGCCCTCCCGTGACCTCCAGCCTGTGGACATGGGCCGTCTCCGCCCGTGTCGACGCTAGTGGCTGCGGTGGTTCTTCTGCTCGCCCCTCCGGCCATCTGACCTGTGTCAGAGGTCGTGGCCCTGGACTGTGGTGGCCGCCCCA
>NW_011900970.1:3218-5505 GCF_000151845.1 Pteropus vampyrus | reverse complement strand
TTACTAGCTGTGTGGTTTTGAGCCAGTCATCTTAACTCCTCAGACACTGTAACTTCACTGAAAAGTCAGGATGATAATTATTGCCTCTTAAGATTTTACTGTTGGTACAACACTGGCACACAATAAATAGTAGCTCTTACTGTCATCTATGGAGGTCAATTCATTTTTATTTTCCTCCATTTTCTAGCAGTTCAGCCTGGTGTAGTTATGCTTTACATTCGTACAAGTTTCTGATTTTGTTAAATTCACATATTCAGGATCGATGACTTTCTTAAGAGATTTGCTAATATTTTTTAAATTTGTTGTATTATTTTAAGTAGAAATTGGTGAGTCTAACAACCAATAATGCGTAGCTTCTACATACTAAAGCAGACCTAGGTGAATCTTGACTTGGAGTTACTTTAGACCAAATTAATTCTATTTCTTAGATGCAAATAAAAAATGTTCTTTATAGTACATTAAACTTTAATTCAGAGTTTTTCTTAATTCTGGCTCTCCTCTCTCATAACTAGCCTAAGTTTATAAATCATACAGATTGAGAAGCCTGTGTTCACAAAGTCCTTCCTTTTGTGGGATGCTTAAGTAGGTTCCACTTAATTGACATTCTAGTAATACACCAGTAATGGACCAACTCATTCCCTCTTGACCTGGGGTCACATTGTAACCTGTGCACCACAGAGAAATCCTAGTTGTGGTGAATTTTCATTGGATTGAAACTAATCAGAGACTTTTAGACACAGAGACTTGTCTTAGCTGGAACAGGTAATAATTTAAAAGGGTTTTGTAGACACAGAGACATCAAAGAGGAATTAAAAAGAAAAAAGGTGCAAAAAAAAAAAAAAAAAGGAAAATAATAAATTGTTCCATAGAGTGGTACAGAACTCCAAGAGCTTTTGTCTGTCTGGAACATTTAGCTTTACATTCTGAGGACATGAGGCACTCTTTTTCAACTAGAGGAATAAATAATCATGTATAATTTCTCATGGACAGCAATGGACATTCCAATCCTAGTCCCATTAAGAGCTCACAGTGTAAAACCATTGGCATTAGTAAATGGCCTCCCTTCAAAAAAAGGTTATTAGGGGATAGCAGGGGAGCATTTTCCTTTAGAAAAGTGTGTTCAGAGCCATTAGAATGCATGGAACTGGTTAACTGAGGGCATTTAGACTTCTCCTTGCAGAGAAAAATTGGAAGTCATGCTGTGCCATGATCACTTTGGGCTACTCAGAAAACCATTTCTCAGAGTTGGCATCTAGCTTCATGCATTTCACTCCAGGGTGACTCTAGGCCAAACAACAGGAGGATTTTTATATTATTTTAACTTCATCGAATGCAAGCAACTTCAATCAGAGTCTCAAGTATCATCAGATTAAGTGGGAATATTTGTTCAGACAGTGAGTGGTACTGGTGTAATCAGCGGGACTTTGCTGTGAGAGGTTCATCAGTCTAAAGTTCAGCTCAGCTACTAAGAAGCTCAGAAATCTTGGGTAAATGACTTAACCTTTCTATCAGCCTCCATTTCCTCCCCCATAATATGTGGATGAAAATGTCTATGTGGTTATTTTTCCAGAGATTAAATAGTATAACAAAGAGCCAAAACATGGGTGGTATTCAGTAATCAATTTCTCTCTTCTTGTCCTTTCTCTTGCTCTAGCCCCTTCTTTACTGTTTCTCTCTCCCTCTCATCTTTCTATCTTCCATCTGTTTCCTTCTCAGTATAAACCTGGTATATTTAGGTCAGTTTATTGATGAATTGTTGGGCACCTATTATGTGCCAGGCACTCTGCTAAGTATGTGAGTTATACAATGTAAGATCTAGTTGGGGAGGTTTTCATGAAAAAAGAAAAAAAAAGGTAGCACCACAATATTCGAGTGTTGTATTATAATTTAATGTACAAATTTAAACTGTGTAATCATTTCTTGATAAAAGCTCAAAAGTGAGACCTTAGTTTCTGCTTTTATGGCTAAGTTTCCTCTTCCTTAAGAGATCTTTGCTTTTCAAAATATAGGCTCAGCGATGCAAAAATCTAGGTTGTCTGAGAAGGAAAGTGTTCCAAAGATTGAAGGAGAAAGGAGTAGCCCAACTCTGAGAAGAGCTGCATTCCCCCAGACTATGAGAAGAGGGTATGGTATGGTTCCTCTAGCAGTGAGGACCTGCTTTCTGCTCAAACACAGCACCCCAAAATTGGATGCCTCCTTACTACCATGTCCCAGGAGCTGAGTGGGACAGTGTGTGCCTGGAACAGAGGAGCTGCCTGCCTCCGAATGGACCAGAGACATCATAAAA
>NW_011900970.1:0-543 GCF_000151845.1 Pteropus vampyrus | reverse complement strand
AGATACTTGCATATGTGACTCCTGGAGCTATCAAGAAAAGTTCATAAAATAGAGGTGACCAGGCAGACAAAGTGAGAAAGATGCTCCAGAAAGAAGAAACGGCATTGTAAAAGACACGGATGCATTAGAGTGCCTTTCACGGCGAAGCAAAGCTGGAATATGTAAGGAGAGGAAGCTGAAGATGGGGAGACAGGATGAGGCAAGATAGGATGAGGTGAAGGGCATTGTTTGTGATGCTGAGGAGTTTAGATATAAGAGGTGATGGAAATATCTAAAATTTTTAAGCAGGAAAATGAAAATGAAACTATCACGTCTGGGATTTGAAAAATCACTGTGTTGGCTGTGAGACAGATGGATTACAGCAGAATGTCTGGAGTCAGTGAGGCCAACTTAGAGGCCCTTGCTATATTCTAGTTCCATTTAGATAATACACAGGCCAGATAGTCTTCCCACTGCTATCCAATGAAAGACACTTAAAAATGAGGACATGGTCAAGTATTTTATTCCAATGACCAAAGTGTGCTGTAAGTGAGGAAATGGGGC
>NW_011900969.1:2407-3983 GCF_000151845.1 Pteropus vampyrus | reverse complement strand
TGGCTTCAACACCTGGCCCAATGGTACCTCGTGCCCTGTGGCTCTTCCGGGACCGCCCTGCATCCCGCCCTCATGGAGAGACGGAACCCTGCTGAGCCCGCTGACCCCTCGCACGGTCCCCCAGGGGTGCCCCCTGAGGGGAGGGCACTGGAGTTCAGTAGGCGAAGGTCCTGCCTCCTGTGAGCACCCAGAATGTGCTGTGTCTGCCCGTGAACCCAGGCCGGCCTGGCTGACCAGCAGCCTGACCGGTGCACTGGCCCCGTTGCACTCAGGAGCCAGCACCCAGGGGACGTCGAAGATGGGGGGACGTGCCATCTCGACCCACAGGACAGACAGAGGGAGTGTTCAAGGAGCCTGGGGAGGGGAGGCCCCTCAGTGCTGGTCAAGCCTCAGGGCCCTCGACTAGGGGGTCACCTGCTGCAGTCCCTGGGCCACACCACTGACACCGCGTGGCCCTGGGCGGCCTTGTCCCTCTCCGGGCCCATGTCTTGGGCATTGCAGCCCCAGGAAGGACTCAGAATGCTGTACCCACCCGGATCCCAATGTCATTTGACATCGTCGGGCAGTGGGGCCAGGCCTGGGTGCCCACGCTTTCCGCCCCTCCCCAACCCCCTCACCCCACTTCACAACCCGGAGGCCGAAAGCTCTGCGGTCACTGCAGTCACACCTCGGGGACGAGGTCTGCTTTCCTCCCGACCCTCAGCCCCTTCTCGTCTCCATTCTGCCCACGGGAGACCGTGCAGCCGCTCACCCGGCACCGGAGGCCTCCAGGACCACGGCCAGCACCCGGCCTCTGCCTGTCCCTCTGCCTGTCCTCAGCCTGCCTGCCTCCAGGCCCGTCCGTGCTCAGCCAGGCCACGGGCCCAGACACCTCTGCAGCCGCCGCAGAGGGTTCCGGGGCCCCCGTGAAGGGCTCCCCCCGGTGGCGGACCTATAAGTAAACCCAGCAGGAAGGAAGGCAGAGGGAGAGACAAATGGGTGCTGCCGAAGAAGCGCGTGGCTGAGGGAGCGAACGAGCAGGCGGGCTGCCCCGAGAGCGCGGCCCCGGGCCAACCTGTGTGCCTCGCGGCCACGGCACCACTCCGCACCTCAGACCCCACGTCTCCAACATGGGGGCACGGTCTCCACAGGTCTCAGGGGCTCAGTGAGCTGGCGAGATGGGCCCGAGGGGCTTGCGCAAGGCCTGGCTCTGGGAACCTGGGGAGCATGGGTGTCCATGTTGCCCCGTGAGAGCTGGGGGTCCTGCCAGCCCAGGCTGAGGTCCAGGCACAAGGAAGAGGCGAGGGGCTGGCACTGGGCCACCTGCGGGGGACCCCTGAGACAGCCATCCATCCTGGAGCACGAGGCTTTGCCTTATTCCTGGGTTGTCCCATCATTCCGCCACTCTGGGACTGGGGTGCATCTCATCAGGGCTCACTCACTGGCCGGGCAGCCAGGACTCCCAAGACTGCACCCTATTCACGTGCACTCCCAGGGCCCAGAGATCCGGCCCGCCCAGCCCAGCCCCGCCCCAGCGCTGGGGCCTCCGAGGGAAGCCCAGCCAGACAAAGGCCCTGTGTGGGCCCAGCTGGTGAGG
>NW_011900969.1:0-697 GCF_000151845.1 Pteropus vampyrus | reverse complement strand
TCGAGGATCAATGGTGCCCCCCCCGGCTGAGGGGAGAGCGGGGCTCCCTGGGGTTCGGGCCCAGCGGGACATAGCCTCCCAGGCCCAGGCCCGAGTCCCGGGCTGGACCGCGTCCTCGGTTTCCAGAAGCAGAACTGATGCTGGAGACTCGGCTGTTCCCCAGCCCAGCCCCACGGCCTGCGGGGAGAGCCCCCCTCAGTGCAGACGGACCACACCGCTGGGGGGGCAGGGGTGCTGGTGCTCTCAGCCTGGGGCCAGGGCCCCGGCTCCTTGTGTGCCCTTGGACGAGCCCGCTGACCTCCCCAGGCTGCTGGATCCCTCCTGCACCCCTCTGCTGGGATCTTGGGGAGTGTGCCCAGCAGGCAGGGCCCCCTGGAGGCACCGTGGAGGTCAGCTCGGGCTGAGGCTGCCAGCATCCCCTCTACGGCCACCACTGTCCCACAAACCCGTCTGCGTCGAGGCCCAAGACCTCAAGGCAGGCACGTCATGGGGAGGTGCCCCTCTTCCTTTGTCACCCCCATTTCTAAAGGTGGGTGTGATGCTTCCGAGGTTCCACTGGGAAGGTTGTTACAGGTGACCGTGGGGTGCTGACCCCCCCAAGGCCTGAGACCTGGCGGGGTGGAGAGTTGGGGCTCACCTCAAGGTATCTTAGGGGGTCGGGATAAGGCCTGCCGTCCCCACTTGAGGTCAGGAAATC
>NW_011900968.1:5819-6901 GCF_000151845.1 Pteropus vampyrus | reverse complement strand
CCTGTTCACCAAACTTTTTAACTCTCTACCCAAACTTCCAAAGTTTTTTTTGACTTTTGTGCTCAATTTCCCTACTCCCATTCCTGCACATTCTTTCAAAATCAATTATTCTGATTCAGCAACTGTTCTCTGCACCTTCCAGAATAAAGCAACACATGCTGGTTTCCTAACTTTTTCAACCCTACTTCTACCACCACCCTCAAAACTCGTCTTTCTCATGTTATACAGATTCTATGTAATAAAGGACCCACAAAAAGGAGAGGCAAAAAGGAGCAGCTGTGAATACTTACCATTACATGTTTTCCTATCTCATATGTCTCTCAGATCAACGTAAGATAACATTTTTTTATTATTATTTGTATATAGTGGGAAGAATACTAGGTTTTGACATTTAAATATTCTGAGACTTAATTTCTTTGACTGAAATGTTTAAAGAATCAAATGTAATTATATGTTAAAAAACTACAACAAATATCTGTTAATCATCACAGGTCTCACTTGCCCTGTCAATTCAATAGTACCTCCTAACACAAAACCCATGTTTTTTAGCTTGATAAGTTTTAAAGTAACTCAAATATTTTAAAAGTACTTCCCAAAATGATTAAATAACAGACATATTAAAAACCCATGCAGTAAGCTTCCTGGACACTGTGTCTTTCAAAGTTATCTCAGTTGTCCTCTATATCCTTCTCTTAGGAGGAAGGAAGCATCCTCTTGATTTATTAAAAATCCAAAAAAATAGTAAACCTCTATTATCACACCTAGAAGTTATAAAGAAAAAAGGAGCTTCCAAATCAATGGACTTCCTATGTGTGTCTGCAGGACCAGTAATTAGCATTGTTTTTAACTGCACAAAATCGTTTTTTTTTTTTTCATAGAGAAGTCCTATGCTTTGGGCAGTGCAAAGAATCTGAAGGATTTCTACTATTGTATGAAGTGGGTTTTTTTGGTACCCAGTTTCTATTTAACTGAATGAATTTATTGCCCAGTTTCAGCTGAATTATTTTTTCATTTATACTGATATAACCTTTAAGGAGTAAAATCTCGATTCTTGCCCATCCTTGCCTTAAAGATTTTACATA
>NW_011900968.1:0-954 GCF_000151845.1 Pteropus vampyrus | reverse complement strand
TTAAATATTCTGAATAATCATCTTTTATGAAATTATAACAAACTTGAAGTAACCCAGGAGACTTGTTTTACAGCTTTGCTGTAGCTGACTTAGACAAGGGAGTTTGGAGGTTTAAACACACAGTTGCATTAATTTCTTTCAATCTGAAAATAAGATAAGTATATAACTGAGGTTTAAAACAAAGGAAACCTTAGAAAAGTACATTCTTTATTTTACTTTTAAAGAATAAGATTCATATTTAGCAGACACGCATAATCTCAGTCATCATCTTTATGGCTTTATTGAAAAAAAAATCGGTTATGACAAGAACACAGCAATGAAATTGAAATTTGAGAGATGGAAACAGAATTGATCGTGGGAACTGATATGAGTCACCTGACAATCAGAGTTCATTTACAATTGCTGGGTAATAAATATTTCTTTACTAAGAAAATATTCTGACAATATTTCCTTAAGACAAGAGAAAGGACTGACCAGTGGATCAGAGACAGATTCATTTTTCCACAGGCCACAGACACCACCACTCAGCAAGACAATAAACTGATCAAACTTGCCACTAAGTTGAATGTGCGTTGGTAGCAAAGTACACATTTTTCTCAGTGAAAAGCAATAGTAATTTTTTTTAAAAAGCAACTGTTGACATCTTTATGTTGTTACATATTTATAAAATTCTGGATCCTCAAAATCTATGACAGAGAAACAGAGAAGTTTTGTAGAAGGTGACTCTAATATGTGGTTGTCAGCTCTGCTCAATTTGTTGACTCCTGAAATTGATAGACACACAGTAAAATAAAGTTTTGCCCATGTGACAATCAGGCGATATTTCTGCAGATTTTTACCTATTATTAAATAAAAACATTATTTTATATTAAACAAAGAGATCTTATATAGTAGGATATTTTTTAATCTTAAGTAATTAAGATAAAAGAGAGAGTCCAAGAGTTCATACTTTAC
>NW_011900967.1:3080-5424 GCF_000151845.1 Pteropus vampyrus | reverse complement strand
TACGACACAGCTGATCAGCCGCCCTGTTGCCATGTAAAATCCTGTCTGCCACTGACTGAACGACATGAGCCGCTAATCAAGACAGAACCTCGCGGATAGTAGAGGAAATATGGTTCTCATTTTTAAACCTCTAATCTCCTTTTCATCCCATGAAACACATATCCAGAAAACGGTAGGTTAACAGTAGAACGTGGTTCTATGTGACATTTGGTTTTTCAGGACACTCTGAAGTTATGTTTTCTAGGATTCGATTCAAGATAAAAGCATCACATAGTTATGGTGACATGCCGCCCTGGGCAGTGAGGTAGTTTTAAAAATAGGCAGTCTTGATTCAAGCATGGCAGACGTATTGACCGAAGCTCCGAGCAAGGGCCTTTGTTCCTATCTGAATAATTTGTCTAAATAATTTGTCCAAAAGGCTGCAGGTACCTATGCTGTGAAGATAAGACAGTGCTTAGAAGAAAGTAGCACAATCAGTGTCTGTGTAGACACTTTTAGGGTCATGCAGACTTTGATTCTGGACCTGTGTTTTCAGGTCCCGCCTGGCTTCTGGTTATGGGTCCACTTACCTTTTCTCCATAGCTGGCTCTGCACAGGACCCATCAGCTGTCTTTTCCCGATCCTGGCTGCATAGTGAAATTACCCTGAACGCGTAAAAATACGGGCACCTAGGCCCCACCCCAGGGAGTCTGATATGGCTAGATCACTGCGGGGCCCAGAGCAGTCAGGATTCAGAATCTCTGCTCTCAAGACCACCTACACCTCAGGCAAGAGGGGTCTCAGAAGACAGGTGGATTCTCTGCTTACTACTGTCTGGCCTCGGCAGGGCTACGAATTTTGAAGCTGATTTCTCTATAAGCATCGAAGACCCGAATCCCCTTCGATCCCAGTTCTAATAACAGGAGTCGCATGTTCTTTCCTTGTGGCTGAATTCCACCACTTGGTCCTCTGCCTGGAGCTCTTCATTTCCTTTTCTGCCTTTGGGGAATCGGAGCTTGGTGAACTGTCGCTAGATTTCCTTGGTGCTGCTGGATGCTCCAGATAGCGTGGTTCCTGAATGCGCCCCGTCAGCGTTCTCTCTCTGAGGACTTTTGGTCCTGTTGGGGGCCCGACGTGAGAGCCGGTCAGAATGATCTCTGGGTGCCATGTTCCCAGGTAGCTTTGCACTTGGTTGATTTGACATGATGCGCTTGAGGCCGGATCTTGTCCTGTTTTCCCCAGTGTTTGTTTCAGTTGAGAAGCTGGATCTAGCTCTTGATTTGGGCCCCTTTAAAGCTGCTTCCCTCTCCCCTAACTGTAGGTTATTGAATCTGACGTAGCCCTTTGCGTGATGAAAGGTGTTAATTCAAATGCACCCGTTTTGAAGACCAGGCTACTGGGCGTTCAGCCCCTGGACAGAGAGTGTGGGCCTGAACCGACAGGGGTTTCTGATACTTTCTACTTTCCACTGAGATCACTGATTTACAGCTTTTTTATGCATAGGAAGTGATAATATACTTAGCTCTACTGTGTTCTTCCCACGCCTAGACTTAGTTTTAAGATTATGTAAAATTCGATTTGTTTGGATAGAATGAAGCAAGATTATTCTAAATAAATCCAAGTTTTAAAATATTTTTATATTTTAAATAGTTTCTCCCATACTATGGCTCTGATTCTCCAAGCAGCTACTTTGCTTACCTGACACCTGGCTTGTGAATTCATTTTCATGTTGAAATCAAGTAAGCTTTGATTCCGCTGTGTTGTCGCTTCTCTGGGTGTTTGTTCCATCGTGGACTGTGGGCTGCTTGTCACTGTCCAGCTTCGGGGAGCATCAGCAGGCACACCTGTTTTGACCTCAGATTCCTTAAATCACGAGTGGGGTGCCCGAGCAACTACATTTTTGAAAAGCTGTCCTGCTGACGATGGGAAGTGTCAGAAAGTCTTTGATTTAAGAAACTTATGAAAATGAGAAGTTAACAAACAGAAAAGAATACATTATAACAGAATCTTTTATCATTCAAAAGGATTTTCTACAGGGTTATTTCAGATAGAAAGCTTCTCTAGTACCTTCTGAGTATAAGATGTTTAAAATATATGTTGTTTAAAAATACAAAAAGACCGACTTTTTAAAACCTTTTAATTCTGGTTCACATTCAGTATTATTTTATCTTCGTCTCAGGTGCACGGCATAGTGGTCAGACGTTTTTTTTTGAAGCACAACTGTTGGGGACAATAGCTAGAGTGTCCCAGAAGTCTCGTCTTTTACCAGAAAAGAAGTTGACCAGGGTCTGAAATATTGGCTCTAATTTAAGGATCTGGGGAAATTATCTCTAAACTTTGCATTATTCTTATTGTTGTTGTTGTT
>NW_011900967.1:0-1325 GCF_000151845.1 Pteropus vampyrus | reverse complement strand
CAGCATTATATTTTCATCAATGTATTCATTAAGATCCAAGCCATCCTTATTCTCCGTATAAGCTGGCAGTTTTAAAGGGCCCTTAACACCAGGTGGACGTTACGGGATGTCTACACGCTCATGGCTGTGTTTTATCTGCACTGATGAACATACAGAGATCAATTACGATCACCTCCAACCGGGCAGATGTGACTTGTCACTCCAAGTCAGCAAAATCCAGCAGTGGGCCGCTCAGGCTCTCCAGTGGGGTGCCTGTGTGGGGTGGGCTAAGTCCTGCACTGTCTGGTATTAGAAGCTGGCATGGCAGAAGGCAAGATGGCCTGCAAATAAATGACTTCATTTCAGGGGCACGAAGCCTCGGCCCGCAGAGAAATGTTTTGCATTCATTTCCTGGGGGCTGCTGGAAGTGTGGCCCAGCTGTCACTTTCGCTGCTGCTGCTGAAGGGCTTTGTCTGCCCTGGTGCCAAAGGTGAAGCCCACAGGAATCCAGCTAGGAGGCTATTCCAGAAGGGAGAGGCAATGGGAACTCGTAGTTGGCCTCCACAGTCTTGTGCCTTTTAAGTTATGCTAGAATGCAAAACGCTTTGGAAAATTCCTTGGTTGAGATTTAATTGAAACGCACTGAGAAGCAGGAATAAAGAGAAGGGTACTTTATGTATATAACTTCTGAGGTATGACTTCATGTAAAGCGATACTCAAACGATAAATTTTTTCTCTCCATAGTAGTTTTTTTCATGAAAGCACATTTTTTTTATATTGTTATTATTGGTCAAGCCTTCTCAGTTAATAATGCTTTTTACTTAAGCGATTCCTTTAGTCTGTGTCTCCGTTTCTTCCCTTGCCACCACCCCGGTGCCAGTGTGGCTGGGAGGACAATCCTGATGCTCTCACCGGGGCGATCTGTGAGCTGGTCAGTCGCCTGCCCTGCACAGAGCGTTCTTGAGTGGCTCTGCCGTCCTGTGGGACAGAGATAAAGTAGAGAGGGAGAAAGTTGACTTTAAAGCAATGACTTCAAACGATGATCCAACAAAGGCAAGCATTTAGGAGGCTGTGAAGCAGAGAGACATCCCCAGGACGGAGAAGGCCACAGGGCACATGCTAAAAATAAAGTATGAGCCCAGGCACGTATGGTGTCGATCTAGGTGACTAATGGCCAGTTCGACACAGCGTGCTTTGCTGTCGTGTGCCGTAAGAAGCATGACCTTGTTTCCTGATGCTGACGTATAGCTTTGTGTGCTTCGAGCTCTATCTTGCTTTCTGAAAAATATCCTGGACCTTTGACCAAAAAGTAGGCAAAGCCCCAAGTCGCTGCCGAAGTCCAGGCG
>NW_011900966.1:7153-9682 GCF_000151845.1 Pteropus vampyrus | reverse complement strand
CCCTTATGTGTTGTTCTCCTCGGAGTTCCCTGAGTAGTTCCTCACAAATTTGACTAACTGCAGTGACACCTGGGGTTGCGATTAGATCTAATGAGGCATTCCAGGAACTTCTTAAAAATTTGCTATCTCCAGTAGGTGTCAGCAAAGCTCTAAAACAGCATCTCCAGCTTTCCTGTGCATGCGAATCAATCTGGTTAAAATGCAGATTCTAATACGATAGGTCCCTGTGTCTAATTAGCTGCCAAGTGATGCCTTTGTAGGTGGTGCACGAAGCACACTTTGAATAGCAAGGCTCTAAAGCAAGGCTTCTCACCCTTGGCTACCGCACATTGCAACCACCTGGGAAGATTTATGTCTGTCTCACCCTACCACAAAACCTAAAAAAATTTAAAGTAGATACTTTGTTAATAACATTTTACTAATTAGTATATTTTTAATTGGAACCATTTTCCCAAAGTTCTCTTATACCACTAACACGTAACTTATACTACTATGCATCCACCATCCTTACTCAGGGCGTGAGAAATCCGGCCTGGTCCAATTGCTCCACCTGGTGGCAGCTTCGGGGAACTGTTTGACTGCCTTGAGACCAGCCACAGAAGTGGGGAAGGTTACTTGCTTTAACTCTTGCCTTCCTCTTCTAGGAGATCATGATTAGCTGTCTAGAAGATGAATCTGTGCTTAGATGGATCTGAACTTCTCTGTACAAGCGAAGAGTGAAGACAGTTTTGTTTCCAAAGAAAAAATGGGAAGCTCTATAGTATCGTTTGGAAGCTGGATATATTGAGAAGGTATGAGTGGGTCTGAGTGGGAAAGGGGTAAACAGTTTTAAGACACAAATTTATGCATCTTCTTAGATACCTTCGACTACCCCCTCACTTCTCCTTCTTGGTTGGTATGCTGTTTGGGTTTGGGGTGAAACACCGGCCCACCAAGTATGGGATCTAACATTCTAAAAAGGCTGGAAGACAGGATGGAACAACCAAAATGCAAGAGAGTTTTCTCCCTGGGAGCGGCTCAGGGGTCCCGAGTTGGGGGCACAGGGCGGGCAACCTTGGAACGAAAGCAGGAAGCCACAGGGTTGGTGGGGAGCCCTGGGTGGGGAGCCCGACACCAGGAAGTCTGCCAAGGCCAGGAAACAGACAACCAGTTTAATTTCCCTGAATGGATTGACTATATTCAGAACATTGCACTACGAGGCAATATTTCCTGTGTGTTGATTATCAACATTATAAAGGAAACTATTAAATAGAATGTTAAATTGAGAGCTCTATATAAATATAGTAACACAATCTAGATAAAACTAAACACATAGGAATACAGTTTTCAGGACTGCAGTCTTTCTAGGATAGAGACAATATAAGAAGGATGAGAAAGGCTCTAGTGTTGAAAACAAGTGTATCTAGGTTTAATTTTGCTAGAGGCCACAGAAACAGAGGGACAGTGTCCTCTGCCTCTTTGCCTAACTCCATTCTCATTAGCACCATCCCAAAGCAAGCTACCACCTCTCTCATGGACCTATACAACAGCTAAACTCTTCCCCGGCACCCACAGGGGGAATCTGAACATGTCATCTATTTTCCACACAGCAAGCTGATCTTTTTGACAAAAATAATTCTATTTAGGTTACATTCTTATTCGAAACGAAACAAAACAAACCTAACCTTTTGTGTTTTTCCATTGCTCTTAGGATAAAATCTGAAATCCTTAGTAAAACTTACAAGGCACTCCAAGATCTAGCTCCTGAGTGTCTCTCTAGCCTCTGTTTATGGCACTTGCCTACTTTTTCTCCAAGACCCATGTGCTTGATTTGTTTAAGTTCCTCTAATTAGCCAAATACACTTTCCAAGCTCTGTGGAACGGGCTGTCCCTCTGCTTGAGGCTTCTTCCTTTTTCTCTTCATTTACATCACTTCTTTTTTTCCCTTCAGGTCCCATCTTTATCATGACTTGACCTGAGAAGCCTTCCTTGACACCTGTGCGATTTAAGTTGCCGAAGGGTTTGCCAGACTGCTCTTTATAATGATGGTGCTGAGGTCTGAAAAATTCTCAATCCAAGTAAATTCTTGTAAGATCGGACGACCATATCCAGCTGGCTGTGGTATCAAGTCAAACCCAGACCCTACCCCCTCTATATCACTGGAAGTGATGCAACACAGTTTTCATGCCACACTGGGAATCTCCTTTCTTTAAAGGAGTTGTAAAATGTCTATTTGTGTCTTTTATATTTTTATGGATTTATGAGAATATTTGAGGTTAAAAAATAGTAGACTCTCCCAGTAGTCAGGGTGAGCCAGTGGTTGCTGCTTCCAGGTACAGATCTGGGAGCCATAGAAGGCAGCTAAGAAAGAGAGCGAGAGGACAACTAAGTGGATATTACTGATGAGCCACATCTCAAATATACTGTGCATGTCCCTGCATCTAGAGAGGGGCCAAACACTGTCCTAGGTCCTGGGGACAAAGTATAGAGTAAGACAGACAAGACATCTACTTTGTCAAGTTGACCTAAGAATGGGGGAGCCAATAAATA
>NW_011900966.1:0-2238 GCF_000151845.1 Pteropus vampyrus | reverse complement strand
ATTACTCTTCGGTGACATTGATTCAAAATGCCAGAGCTGATGGAATTGAGGGGGAAATTGGGCTGTCCTGGATGATATTTTTCAAAGTTGAATTGATTGTAGTATGGGTTAAAGCAGAAGCAGAGGTGGACAAATTTCAGTAGAAGACCTGGTAAAGAAAGGTCATGTAGATGCAGTTACAGTTTCTAACCATCTGGAAACGTCTGCTCTAGATTGGTCATGCTGTCTACCTCTCATGGCCTCTCTTCCATGTTGGAACTGTCTGGCTTTATGGACGAGGTTCATTTCCCAGTACCAGTTAGGGCCGGAGCAGGAGTGGAATTCAGATTCGCAAGCAGCCTTATGCTAGGAAGAGGGAGCAGCCTCATATTTGGGGTGAGCAGTAGGGAGAGGAGAGAGAGAGGCAGGTGGAAAAACACTAATCTCTTTCTCCCTGAGATTGACTACATCTACCGATTTTCAATTTCTACTTTTGAACAACCCAATCAAAGGCACTGATCTTTTTTTTTTTTTAAGCGTAAGTGAGCAAAAAGCACAAAATGATGGGCTCTGGGATTCAGATGAGGTGCAACATTTGCAAACTCTGTGTCATCATTTCTAAAACCTTAGGTTGTTTTCACCTGTAAAGTGAGGACAGTAAGAGTTCCTGCCTCAGAAAGTTAACGTGGTGTAACAGGAAAAGTGCCAAAGTGCCTACTCCAAAGAAATTGCTCTATTAATGACTATTGTTATTTTTTAAGGTAAAAATTTGCCATCAATGAAGAATAAATGCAAAAAAAAGTGACTGTTAAAGAGTTTTAGTGTGTTCTTGCCATGAAAGGATAATTTTGACTCTTTAAATCAAATACACTGTAAAATTACTTTATAATTCTTATACTCGTAGTCAATTTCTGATCCTCTGTTTTCAGAAACATGGGTGGAAACAAATATTTTCCTCTGTCTGGCATAACGATTGACCATGTCTTTTTTGCTATGTGGAACGGACTAATTCTGTCCATTAGACACAGTCTAATTCTGCTAACAGACACTGAGAGTCTGCTTTGTGCTCGGCAGTGTGTGGCATGCTGGGCACACAAAAAAAAAATGAACGAGGCTTGGATCCCATCCTCCGTACCCTCTCAGTCTAGTTGGAGAGCCAACAAGAAACACCAGGACCCATTAGATGGACAAACACCAGCAGGAGCATGCTGAATGTTCATGATATCAGCTATAATAGCTCGTATTTTACGATGGTGCACTGAGGTGAAATACTAAAAGACCTATTTTTAAACCCAAGAATTGAGAAAACAGAGGGAATCAGAGAGGGCGGTTTAGGCCCCACAAAGTGGCAGCAATTAGGAGTTTAGGCAATAGCACAGATGGGGGATACTGAGGCCTTGAGAACAACAAGCTATAGTCACACAGCTGACTTGAGGATGCCAATGAGACTGATGATGGAACAGTTCTGCTGGGGTGCGAGGGTCTCAGGGAGACCGACGTATAGAACGACATGGTCCTGATGACACGGCCATAGAGATCCTCTCCCCTGGGTAGGTGTGGAGACCAAAAAACTGGGTCTATCCCAATGCTGGCATATCAGTCATACAAATTCAGGGGCGGGGGAAAGCCAGGGATCAGAAAGGAATGGCTAGAACCAGAGCAGGGTGGCGTATCTGTCAAATGGTTCAAAGAATACAGAATAGGAATGTTAAGAAAAGGGAAGATGATGAAAAGAGCTTAGAGGAATCATTCATGAAAAGACTAGACCTTGAAGAGAAAGCTTGCCCAGCCCTTTCTCTGGCTAGTTCCCATTTGCCTGCAGATCATTTTCCTTTACAAAGTGTTTATCAAACTTAGGGGGCCTACAAATCAATTAGAGATCTTGTCAAAAATGCAGATTGTGACTCAATAGTTCTGGAGCTAACGATTCTGCATTTCTAACGAGTTCCAGATGATGGTGATGCTTCGTCCTCAACTTGGCTACACATTGGAACCACCTGTGGAGCTTTAAAGACAAACCAGTGCTCAGGCCTCACACCGACCAATGCTCGAATCATGGAGCATTGTGCCTGGGCATCCTCCAAATGACTCTAGCCCCAGCTAGGGCTGAGAACCACCACTCGAGAGGAATACGGTGAGTCTCTCTACTTCCAGTATAAATGCTCCTCAACTTTTTTTCTCTTTCTCTACCATTGCTTTCTATGCTGGTTCTCCTAGAAGCCCCTACATCTCCCCTGCAAGATTAGCTTCCCTCCCTCT
>NW_011900965.1:4512-5853 GCF_000151845.1 Pteropus vampyrus | reverse complement strand
AAAAACCGATTGAAGTTTAGTCGTAGTTGTTATGTTAGCCGTAAAACAAAATACACTTCCTCTAGCCTTTATCACACGCTAATATTTTGCATTAGGCGACAGGTTTTGATTTTACTAGGTAAGTCAAAATATCATGAATTTCTGAAAATTATGCCCGTCTTCAGTCCGAGTTATGACATAGCCTTTTAAATCTTCCGTCTATAATCTCCTGTCTTTAAAATAAAATGTAACGACCTCCCCAGACACACACACTTTTGTACACTACGAACCAAACATCTTCACTACCAAACACGTGAAATCTAATCCCATCGCGATCAAGTTCAAGGCTCTCGGTTGAACACGGAGTCCTCGGCAATCCTGCCAGCGCGGCACACAGACACGTCCCTATTTGTTGGTAGGAAATCGGTCGCTGGACCTGTCATCGTTAGAGGCAGCGGGTACGTGGCCGGCAGAAACGAGTCTGCACCCAGCTCCACATGCAGACAGAGGCGAAGCCGGGGAGCACCGTGGCAGATCTTTGCAAAGCGTCAGAAACGTTTGTTGACGTACCTGCTTCCGCTCCCGGGGCTTGCGTTTCCAGGGTCAGCAGGGGTTTTCCTTGTCCCCGGATGTCAGCGGAGAGAGAGGCCAGATTGCTATTTACTTTATTCCCAGGATCAGACCGTGCGGCACTTACCCCCTGTGCCGAAGCACGGGGCCCAGCGTGCGGCCGGGGACAGTGGTTCTGGGGGCCCTTCCTCCCAGCCGCAGAGACCCCCCGCCTTGTCTGCGCCCTGTTTGCCGAGAGATCCCGACCAGATCTGAGGTTTGAAGGTTCTAACTCCTCAGATACCTCATTTATTTATTTTTGAATTGGCTTTTTGCAAAGAAAACATACCGTGTTCCTTCATTTTAACTTAAAATAATTTTCAGTAATGGAGCTTCTGCCAGTTCTTTCAACAATTTATTACTTTATAAATCATGGTGGCAGACGAAGTAGTTTCCTTTTTTATGGAACCAAATGATGTTCTTCTTTATTTATTTCTTATCAGCTTCTCCTAAGTTTCCCCACTGACTTTTATTGCTTTCTAGATCATTTTTCTCGGCGTTCTGCCAGCATTCCCGTTTAGAATTCCCCAGAAGCGCCACGGACGAAAGATGCGGTATGATTCGGTTCTATTTGTGGTTCCTTGTCTTCTTTCTCATAAATCAAGGTTTTCAGCCGCTTTATCATTTTTCTCCTCTTTGTATTTTTGAGTTTGTCAGTGTCGTTTGGATACGAAGGTGCACAGACTCGGGGTGGGTCTCTAAGGGCGGCGGGTGCCAGGGTCGTACAACCTCACAACGCGCCGACGCCAGGTA
>NW_011900965.1:0-687 GCF_000151845.1 Pteropus vampyrus | reverse complement strand
AAAGAGATAACATACAGGATTTAAAAAAAAAACTATTAAAATTAGGGTCCGAGTGCACACTTCGAACATTTTTAACATTCGCTTATTTGCTTTACACATACGCTGATTTTTGTCCCCGTCTGCGCTGAGCTGCTGCCATGTGGAGGCCAGAGCTTCAGGGCCGCGGACGCAGGCGCGGCGCACGCGCACACACACACGCACACACACGTGCACACACACGTGCACACACACGCGCACACACACGCGCACACACACACGCACACACACGTGCACACACACGCGCACACACACGCTCACACACACGCGCGTGTGCATCCCGCAAGCGGCGGGAGGGCTGTAGCAAGGAGCAGCTCTCGCACCCAGTTCCCGCGCCCGGCCTGGTGTTGTGATCCTCGTGCTGCGGCCCGAGGAGGCCTTGGGGGGCGAGCGACTCGCAGTGGCACTGGGGAACCAGGGACACAGACCCGGGCGTCAGGGCCCTGGCCACCGAGTTCCAACTCCAGCTGCAGGACCCGGTGGCCGAGTGGCCCCGGGCGAGGTGCCCGACCTCTCTGTCGTAGTCTCTTCATGCCGGGCAGGTTCGTGGTGACAATCACGTGAGCGTGTCTTTGTCTAGATCTACCCAGGTCCGTCTGCTGTGCCAGAAATGTTCCTGGAAACTGTCGGTTTTTACATTAAAAAAAAAAA
>NW_011900964.1:1528-3055 GCF_000151845.1 Pteropus vampyrus | reverse complement strand
AATGATTAATAACTGAAAAACAGACTTCACAATGTTGTCTATTCTTAAACTCATACAAATCTCAGCCTTCATTTTATTTTGTATATCTCTAAATCATTTTGTTTAGAAAGTTGAAACCATTAATGGTCAGCACACTTCTGTGACTTACAGTCTTTTTCAAAATTAGTTTTGATTTCCAAGGGCTGAACACTCCTGTTTTTCTTTACTCTCACACTCACAATACTCTGACACCAGATGTCTGGTATTTTTCCCAAACCAACCAATTCTTCAACATTATTTTCATGTCCTACAATTCAGTTCTGACACTAGCTACTTGGGGTTAGTATCAGACCCTACAATTTAAGGGCTCAGTCACACAAAACTCCTCCCACTTATCATGCCAAGTCCAAGCCCCAGAGTGTCACTTGTCCTTCTGACTGGCCAGGTATAAATCAGGATTCCCATGACCCACTCCTTTGGTTTGATCAACAGCTCACATAACTCAGAGAAATAATTATATTAATTGGTTTACTACATAATAAAGGCTATTATGAAGTTACAGATGAACAGCCAGATGAAGGCATACATAGAGCAAGATCCAGAAGGATCCTGACATGGGAGCTGCTGTCCCAATGGAGTTGGGGGACACCATTCTCTCAGCACATGAATGTGTTCACCAAGCCAGAGCCCTCCAAATCTCATCCTTCCGGGATGTTTATGGATGCTTCATCATGCCATCATGATAAACCATTTACGCAATCTCCAGACCCTCTCGCTTGCCCTGAGGATGGGTGATGGGGCTGAAAGTTCCAATCTCCTAATCATGGCTTGGTCTTTTTGATGGCCAGTCCCCATCCAGAAACCCACCAAGCATCACCTAATTAGAACAAAAGACACTCCTATTACCCAGGAAATTCTAAGGGTTTCAGGAACTCTATGTCAGAAAGCAGGGTCAAAGAACAAATATTAGACTAAAAGATGCTCTTAGTGCTGTTAACCACTTAGGAAATTACAAGGATTTTAGGAACTCTGTGCCAGGACTGGGAGCAGAGATCAATAAATAAATATTTTCTATTATTCACACTAGACTATTTTCTGAACCTTCTGTCAAGATTAAGAGCCCCAATTTTTCAAAATTTAATCAAAGTTTGTTGAACTCCTAATATTAACAGGTAATATATTACCAATGGGTGTAGTGACAAGGAGAGAATCCAGAACAAAATAGAATTTTAAAAAATCACTTTTCCTGCTCCCTGTACCTCCAAGAGCTCACAATCTAACAGATGAGGTATAAACATAAATTACCAAATATAAGATAGAATGAAATAATAATTCAATATTTGCTCATTGAACATTTAGCCAACAAAGTGCTAGATATTAAAGGTAAAAAGATAAATAAAAATAGCCTCTGCTCTCAAGATGCTCACAGTCTAGTAGGAAATCAGACACATTGCAAAAGTGTGATAAGTCCTTAAAGAGATACAAAAAAGCAACTCATTCTTGTCATGGAATATGTGAGAAAGCATCATGAAAGAGATGTCATTTGAG
>NW_011900964.1:0-483 GCF_000151845.1 Pteropus vampyrus | reverse complement strand
ACCAGTGCTTCCCAATGGAAAGCATAACTGAAAAAGCAGTACAAAGAAGCCTGAGAAATGTAGTCTGCAATGGTCAGATCAAAACAGAGAAATGGCAGGGAATGGATCTGAGCTCAAATAGGCCACTGTCCTGCACATTCTAAACTTGCCATTAGTAAGGTGTCTTAATCTCCCTGCCCCTCTACCACCTTGTTTTTTTACCTTTCTCCAAAGAAAGGTCAAAGTTTGCTATCTTAACCATTCATTTGTGAGGAATCACTAGGTACCTTAGGAATATATTATACCTAGAGAGAGGTTATTGCAGAAAAATGGTGTAATTACTCGCAGAAGAACAGATCAGAGATAGCTTACTTGATAGTTTCACATTTCAGAATCTCCAAAAAGAATACATAATATCATCATCGATGTGTTTCATGAATATTTGATTCTCAAAGCTATTGTTATCATTATCTAATAGATTCAGAATATTAAAATTTCTCTCCT
>NW_011900963.1:5196-5630 GCF_000151845.1 Pteropus vampyrus | reverse complement strand
TTATGGAATTGAAAAGCAGAGTGTTTTAAAGGACATTTCAGTAGAAATACATAATATTCTTATATAGGTTAGCTGATCTTTTGAGCTTTAATATTAAAAAAAAAACAAAACTACATTAAAATTTGTGAACGTTTCTGTGTCTGTAGTGATAATTTTCTCATAGAAAAGAAATAATTATTTGGGAACCATACTATTTTTTTTTAATTCAGCTTTGTTTGGAAGAGACAATTATTTAAATAAAATGAATAATGATAAATATTTTTAAAAAATTAAAGGCAGTTGGAATGCAAAGTATTTACTCCTTGGATAGAAATTGTAGTTTAATTAAAATACATGGCAAAAAAGGAAGAGGAGAGTTTTTTGGCACCACTCAAAGATATCGTTGGCATTTGTACAAGGGTATTTCTCATCAAAGGGTCCCCGAGGGTCTTCTG
>NW_011900963.1:0-2936 GCF_000151845.1 Pteropus vampyrus | reverse complement strand
GTATACATTATTGTAACAAGCAAACGGGCATAGTTTTAGCTCTGTTTATAGAAAAGGACTAGAAGCAATGATCAACCCACTAGCAAAAAACACCACTAGCAACAGGTTTGTGGTCTTAAAATACTGAAAGGAACCAGAGCTATTTGGAATAGCTGATTCTAAATCTGGAGCAGGAAATGTGTAAAATAAACTTAGAACATTTTATATAGATAGCAAGGAAGCTATCAAATACTTCTAGGATTATTGCCAAAATAACCCAGGAAGAGTCTCTTACTGGCTTGCTAAAGATGGGATGGTATAAACATCATTAAGGATAATAATTGCAAATTTACTTGATGAATTGAAACACATCAAGTAAATTTGCTTTAAGGAGTTCATACTAATACTAGAAAAAAAATCCAGTAGATTGATTACCATGGGAAGATACTAGTGAACTAGCTCATTATTTTGAAAATGAGTAAAGTTTTAGAATCTCCTATTTATCTTGCCTTTCCCTATAAATTTTAAGATGACAAATAGTAGTGAAGGGAAGTTTTGTTTATAAAAATATTCTAGCTAATAAGTAATAAGGAATGATAGAATTAGAATATCCTGATTTTGCAGTCCCTGAATTAATGGATGTAGGTATTGAGCATCAAGAGCTGCTGAGGTGATGGAAATGAGATACAACCAGATATAATGTGCTCCATCATGTGCTATCATCAACGATGTGGTCAAGCCAACAAAATCAATCCTGGATCCGATCATGCCTCTATATGCAGTCACCAGCTTATAAATGATCTAGGTCTGAGGTACATGTTAAATGACACCACAAGAGTGTAATCAACAAAACCCAGATTGTGGGCTACCCTACAGTCTTCAGTCTGCAGTCTTCCTTGTCTCTAATGACCAAGTTTCTTCAATGCATACATTTCAAGGAAAAATAAAGGATGAATTAAAAGACATTTAAAAGTTATATCAACTAATTGCCACATGTGGATCTTATTTGGATCTTAATACAAACTGTGCAAAACAACGTAAGAGAAATTTACTGACTGGACATGTGATAACATAAGAAAGTATTAATTTTTTAATTATGAGTAGATAATTTGAAAGAGTTCCTATTTTAGAGCTGCATATTGGAATACTTATAGATTAAATGATGTGATGTCTGGGATTTGCTTGCTATCAGAAGTTTATAAACTGTTTGGAAGACCACCCACGTAGGCACAAAATAGTTGTAAACCACAGAGCAAGGATATATTGAGAATTGAATGGATTACACAGGTTGCCATCTGTCCAGGCCCTAGATCACCTTTCTCACTCACGAGCCTGTCTCTCCTTCACCAACTGTGTTTTCTACATGTGGAGGTTCTTTTTGGAACTAGACTTGTAAGGGAGTAAAAACAAAAAACAAAAAATAAAAAACACACAATAAATACTAGAGCCGTTGGTTATATGAATTGAGTTGAATATTCTTTGACTAACTGGCATTAAAAAATGATCACAGGTTAACTACCACGTGGTTATTATAGAAAATTCTGAAATGCGGAGATAATCACTTATCATTCTAGTCAGAAACCAGTGTTTTAAAAAATAATTTATTAGTGCTTATATCTTTTAGGATATGTGTTTAAATTTGCTAGTTTGGAAGATGCTCTTCACATTTATTACTCATAAATTTCTATTTCCTAAGTGCCTTATCTACATGTGTGTGTACATTTTAGAGTTCTGAATTATTTTTATAAACACTGTCTACTCTGTCCAGTGCATTTTCCGAGTGCCTTTGCCAGACAGTCAACTCTGCTATATTAATATTAGTGATTAGCTTGAGTGGTTTCTTGAGAGCTTGTTCTCACTTTTTTTACCATGAAGTCATGTGTGAATCTAGTTTTAGTTAAAGTAATAAACATTTGTTACATGCTTGGAAAGACTTTCTGACTAGACATGAGCTCATCTAAATGTTCACTTTTCACATATGCTGGTGGAAAAGGATATGGATGGAGAGAGAATTATTTTTTATTTCCTTTATACATGTGAGTGTAAAGTAATTTTCCAAAAACTCATGAGATTGTCCCATTTTCTCTTGCTTTCCAAAGCCATGATTATCTTGAAGTCGGAGTTAACACAGCTGTCTCTCATTACCTTCAGGGCACAAGCATCGCCCCCGCCTCCCCCGAGCGCCCTCTGAACACTGAGAGTGCTTTCTTGGTTCAAAGGGAGCCTTGGCCTGGCCTGCCCACATTTAGCTCAAGTCCTCCATCCATATAATTGGAAAATGCCATAAAGTCTAAATGAGGGGCTGATTTTACATAGAGACTAGAGAATTATGCCAGTTTGTCTAAATTATTTTTTCTTTTTGGAGATAAACCATGGTTGCTGACCATTCCTATAAGAATAACCTTTCATTATTCCATTAAGCTTTCTACTATTTACATCACTGAGGGTTTTTTTTTCTGTCGTTATAATCGAGGATGAATGTTCCAGTTTGATCTTAGTTGCATTTTAGGCAAGGCACTGTCCAGTTGGGGAAATCTCCTGAAATAGTAGTGGAAAACTCCCTCTCCTAGAGCTCCATAGAAGTGGCTACTACATGAAAATGACTAGGCTTGAGGGCTGACCCGACATAAGTGATCTTGGCCAAAGATTTGCCACTCTTGAGTCTTTATCTGTAAGGAGAAGGTAGGATTGGATCATTGGTTCTTGAACTGGTTGGCCTTTAGGGATTTCCTGGGCTTTAATAGCAAAGACTGGGCCTCTCCCACCCCAGAAATTCTGGTTTAAGCCCATCTAAGGAGAGTCCTGCTTCCTATTCTTTTCTAAGCTCCCAGATGATCCTGGAGTAAAGGAGTCAGGGTTGAGACCCATCTGAGCACTTCAGAATCACCTGCATGGCTTGGTAAGCACAGGTCACTTGGTCCTGCAGTAGTTTCCTGTCCTGTAAGTTCACAGGTGAC
>NW_011900962.1:2081-2428 GCF_000151845.1 Pteropus vampyrus | reverse complement strand
CTTTTAATGTCATTTTTTTTTTTTTTTAAATGCTAAATCCTCACTGCTAACCGCCATGCTCTCAGCAGCTCCTAGCTCTGATACCCAGGGGAGAACATTCATGGCCCTCCTTGCTTGTGCCCAGCCTCATTATCAGCCCAGCTGATGGAAATTAAACTGCTTTAGTATATCTGTCCTCCCCGCCCCGCCGCCCTCCGGTCCAATTAGCAAGGTGACGTGGGTTACTGTGACTTAGCCTCTCAATGTTGTGGCCAGTGGGGCAATTTAAGGTATAATCTACATGAGTAATGCAGATAATGTGTACAACGTGTTAATCTAACTAAAACGGGAATGATAGGAAAGGGGGT
>NW_011900962.1:0-2031 GCF_000151845.1 Pteropus vampyrus | reverse complement strand
CAGTGGGGCAATTTAAGGTATAATCTACATGAGTAATGCAGATAATGTGTACAACGTGTTAATCTAACTAAAACGGGAATGATAGGAAAGGGGGTGGCTCCACACTGGTGCTGTGGCACTGCCTTGGAGTGCAGTCATCAGTGCCAGGAGCTAGATCAGAGACGTGCCCTCGTGCACCTGCGTCTGGCAGAATCTGCCGTGACGCTGCTTCCCACTGTTGTGCTCCATACCTACTTTGGGCTTGGAGCATGCAGAGAAGAACCCCCATCCTGACCTGCCAGGCCTGTCTGCTCAGTGCTCCTGTTTCCCAACAAATTCCTTGAATTTGAAAATGATCAGATTATGGGTTGTTGCCTTTTCAGTCTGTTTTATGAATGTATTATTAGAAAAATCAAGCATTAAATGAAAAATAAATTTCTTTGTTCCATACATTCATTGAATGTTTATTTTTATTTTTATCGAGATATCAAAGAGAAAAAATAGTACAAGAGTCTTTGACAAAAGGATATAGATTTTAGGTGATCTGTGTGCAGAGTGCCTGAGTGAGCCCTGCTCATTCACCGACGTGCACCTCTCTGCAGCGACAGGGAAAGGCATCTGCTGTTCCAGTTTTGTCTCAGAATGGCTGAACACCTGCATCTGTCAAATTTCATTCAAAATTCCTAATTCATCAGAGAATGTGTTCTTTCAAGAGGTGGGATCCATTTCAGGAGCATGAGCACACCTGGCATCCCGCCACCGGCCCTGGGTATCACTTGAGCATCTGTGTTCTGGGCCCTTCTGGAATGAGCTCTTTTTCTGAGTTCTGTACTTGTGCAAAAAGGTCCCTCAAAGAAAATCTGGTACATCTTTTCGGAACAGCTCACAAAAGGGAGAGTAAACACTCTGATACAAGGTTTGCTTTAATAAATTAACGATTACCTTAAAATGATTACCCTCTCATGCTTCTTCCTTCCCTCCCTAGGAGTGCTGGATCCTGCCAAATGTGCTGCGTTCTTTATAAAACTGGCAATAGCACGGAAATTCCATGTCAAGAGTGTCCCAGGGGCCCCATTCCTGGAGCAGGAGGAACAGGGGAGGCAGAAAAGCAGTAGGGAAGGCAGTAGTTTCAAAGATTATAAATGCAGAAACAGATTGAGCCATTGGTTAGTGTGTTTTATGTCATCACAAATCCGTTCTTCTTAAAGGTCATTCTCGGGGAATTTTAAAATCAAGGTTTGCAGTTTCTTGCTGATGGTTTTATTGGCTTTGATTTGTTTAAGGAAGTCGAATGTAGCTGTTTAAAAGAATATTACGGACTGAATTTATACTCTTGAAATCCTCGATAAGAACAAAGAAGTAAATCCCATGGGAGTACAAGGCACAAGCCATTGGACAATCTGTCCTAAAATCTTATCTCTCAAATCTTAGATCCTATTTGGAAACTATTTACTAGAAATTTGCTAACTGAATATGTCATTGTTCATCAAAAACATGGCTCAATTAACAGTTTAGGAGTTCTCAGTTATGATCAAACTCCAGGTGAGCATTTGTCTCCATTACGTGTTACATTTTTATTAGAGACTGTGGATATCTAATCACTCACAGGGACCCATATCTGGGGTGCTGCGAAATTGATTTTTTTAGGAAAAATATTTCTTTTTATGTCTTTTTTAGATTTAAATTTTAGTTATTTATTTTTTGAAAAGTAATAACATTCTTGTGGCTCATGTTTCAAAGGTACAAAAGGATATAGAGTGAAAGTCTTCCTATCCTGTCCCTCAGCTTTGTTTTTTTCTCCCTGGAGGTAGCGAATGTTTTCATTTTCTTGTGACTCTTTCCAGATATTTCATTTTATACAAGCAAATATGTACATAAAATTTCTCTCTCTTTTAAACAAAGGTAGAATATTATACGTAGTTCTACACCTTGCTTTTTTCTATTAACAATATACCTTAGAGATTATCCATTATTCTGCATAGCATTCCATTATAAGAATGTACCATAATTTATCAAATACCGCTGTAGGACACTTAGGTCCAATATTTTGTA
>NW_011900961.1:3048-5102 GCF_000151845.1 Pteropus vampyrus | reverse complement strand
CATGGCAACATTCCCAGCCTTAGGTTTTCACCAGTGAGGAAATACAATTTTCCACTGAAAAGAAGAAACAGTACCTGATTTGTGACTATGTTTTTTTTGTTTTACAAAGAGCCTTTTATTCTGACCCAACACGAGTGGGTCAGAATATAAATTTGCATGATTGACCTTTGCTTTGTTTTTATGGAGAAAATTACTATGAAAGCATGAACATTCTGCTAAGTATCTTAGTCATTTTCACAATATTCACAGAAGCTTAATGAGATTGTAATGTAGGATTAATGGTCATCACAATTACATCTAGTAGTTACACCAATGATCCTTTCCCACCTTCACAGGAAAGAATAAACATTGTAATGTCCGTTTTTTTAAAAAGAAAATGAATTCAATCACCAAACTTTTATTTAAAAACAAACCAAAAAAGCCCACAAATAAATTACAAGTGTTAAAAATTGTAACACAATTTATATGGATAACACTCACTAAGTCTTGAGAAAAATATCTAGAAAAAATGTGGCATACCTATTCTATCTACTTGTTTTCATTTCTTTCGCATAGCTAGGAAAGTTATTTCTTCACCACTGAAATAATTAAATAATGTGAAATAATGTGGCCTTATTCATTAAAATGTGAGAAATAATATGAAATAATTTAAAATAATATGGCCTTACTTATCAAAATGTGGGAACTATGCCACTGAGTGAAATCATCTTACCAATTTTCTTAATATTCTCTCGCTATTCAAGACTGATTTTAACACAAAGTCATTTGGTCAATTTCATTCTAACATGAGACTTTAAAGCAAATTATGTATATCTAAGAGAGTTGCCAAGAAGGAAGGAGTAAAGAAAATCACTTTACAGTCTGGTGTTCATTCATGAAAAACATCACCTGAGGTTATCTGAGGTATTTCAAGTTGTATCTAAATGTTCGCAGAAAGTTCTATAGAATAAAATAGTCATCAGTCAATTGACTATTTCGTCTGCACAATGCCAAGCAATTACTTTTAGTTCGTTTACTTATTATTTACTTATTTATTTTTACTAAAAGTTTGATCCACAGCTTGGATTCAAACTTTTCTGGGCAAGTATGAAAAACTAATACTTGAGGAAAGCAGTTGGAAATTTGTATCCACTTGTGACTAAGATACTCTTTAAAGAGAGCAGACTCACCTTAAGAGTAGTCTCAGTCAACTTGGCCCGATGACAAAGCAATGATGGGAGACGTGAAAATTTATGTTTGGCCAAGAATCTGCCACTTAGAATATAAGATCTCTGAGAAAAGTATTTTTGTTCTCTATAGTGTTTTCAGCACCTAGAACAATGCCTGGCACAATAGTAAATGCTCGATAAATATAAATCCTGAATGAATGAATGAATCCTCAATCCAACTCTTTATAGAATCATATTTGAATCAAGGTATTTTAACTGTGAAAATCTGTAAGTGGAGAGATGGAGGTGGGAAAGATGGTGAGGAGAAATACAGAATTATTTTCATTAAAAAAAAAAAAGATAATGGGGGCAAAAGGCAGGAGTACACTGGTGCCTTTCTGCAGTAGATCCAGATTCTCCCCTTTAGGTTAGAAGTACTCACTCCTCCAACTGCTAGGACTGTTTACTGATGACTAACAAATAAATTCTTTCTTGAGACTTGCCCTTGGTCAAAGAGAGTTATCTCACCCAAGGTTACGTTCCCTGCTGGGGCAGCCCACACACAATGACTAGTCAAGACCAGAGTACACAGCCTGGTCTCTTGCCTCAGTCTAGCATATATCCCAACTTCTGAGATCTCCACAGGATCTCTGTGGCAACTGCTTTGCAGTTCAACTTCTACCTCTGTCAGTCCTGCTTCCCTCACTCCATTACAAGTGTAACTGCTGTGAACGCCCTCAATTAACCTTTACAGCCAAATCTCCGTATCAGAATCTGTTTCCAGGGAACCCTACCTAAGACACCCTCAATGGGGTAACGATATAGAGAAAGAGGCATCAGTTCCACTTTACAGAACATAGAGAGACTTTGGCTAGAAGAATATAGTTATTACAAGTAGTAATTCTG
>NW_011900961.1:0-1388 GCF_000151845.1 Pteropus vampyrus | reverse complement strand
TCTCAGGGTCCTGAAAAGTGCAATTTCTGTTCAGTAGTGCTCTGCCTTTCTACTTTTTTTTAAATATTTTGTTTTCTAACCCTTTTCCTGTTTAGGAAAAAAAGTGCAGCTTGCTGCTCACGTTCATTTAACATCATGCTACATTTTCTAGGATTTGACATTTTCAGCAATTGAGAATCACTATATTTTGTAAATGGAAATACCACTACTAAAAACAGAATGCTGTAACTACAATGTCATTTGTTTCCAAAGACTATTGATATACTAGAACGATGCAAAAATAGTAATAAAAGAGAGATCGTTCATGGCAAAGTTTGGGGGTAAGATTAAGACTGTAATCCACAAGTCATCTCAGGGTAAACGCTTCAGCGGCAAGCACCACTGGCAAGTATTCTCAGGGCAAATGAGAAAAAGGTTAAACCCTTTTCTGAATTCTACCTATTGTCCAACATTAATCTAGTGTCTGCTTATGGTCCACCTGAACCAAAATCTCAGATAATTCTATTTGGCTCTACTTAATTTGATTGCTTCCTCCAACACAAAACTTTTGTGAAATTTGCAGTAATCAGATACACTTGATTTTTATCCCCAACATACTAAGCAAAAGAGTTCTTTATGAGTTAGCTCTCATTCACATTTCTTCTAGGATTCTGCTTCTTATACCCAGACTAGTTGCGTACATACAGATGTGATTCCTTTTTCCATGTTAAAAAAAGAAAAGAAAAGAAAAGAAAAAAAGAAAGAAAGAAAAGAAAAGTATAGAAAAGAAAAAGAAATATCTTGGTTGGTCCTCTGGCCCTTCATACCTTTTGAAGGATATATAGAGCAAATCATGCTTTCTGGGTAAAATTATATCCTGAGAGGGATCAGCCATCCAGTGAAAGGAGATGACAAAAATTTCCATCATTGCTTTTTTCCTTTAAGATATTACTATTAAATCATCCTATCATTCAAAAGTAGTTTCAGAAACAGCCTCCAATATGGCTCAGGGGTCTTCAAATGTGTTTTGGGTCCTCTGCACACTAGCCAGGCCTCCCTTCCTCACTTCCTTCAGGGCATTAGTCCACACCCCCCAAGTACACATACGCATGAAGAGAGTGCGGAGTGGCCGGGCGGGGATCATAGCTACAGGGCAAATGAATAAGAGGTTGGTTATTCCACGCAATTGGCATAAACGATGGTCATTCCATTCATTGGATGTACATAAAGAGCCAAACCAAAAATTTGTTTAATGTACATGTATAGTACAGAGTATCTTTCTGAACACAGATTCATGTGACAAATGAAATCTGTGAAATGACTCAATATTTCAATCATCATATCTAACTGAAGAAATATGAAGGAAGAAAGAGAAAAAGAGAGAGCAGCCCTAATTTACAAACAGATGA
>NW_011900960.1:5147-7093 GCF_000151845.1 Pteropus vampyrus | reverse complement strand
GAGATGAAGTTGAGTGGCTTCAGGTCAAGCACTGGAAGAATAGCCACTGTTGTCCCTATTTAATGTTAAGCCCTCCTCCCAGCAGGCAGAGGCCATCTTTCTTATGTTGAGCCCTCCCCAACATGGCCAAATCTAAATTTTTATTTGTCTGGTGAAATCTACTGGCTCCACTCTAGTGACTCCCTGGGATCCCACCCCTCCCAACTCCAGCAGTGCTGGGCTTTTTCAGCACCCAGCAAGCAACCAGTGCTGGCCCTTGCTGCACTTTCTTGGACAACTCTTGGGTGTCTGTGGGCCCCGAGAGGGCAGTGGCTGGTCTCAGTTTGCTCTAAGCCTTTTGTTGAGTTAATCTAAATCTGCATTAACCTGGTGAACACCACTCGCTCCACCCTGGTGACAGCCTGAGACCTCACCTCACCCAACTCATGTACCACCTGAGGCTCCTTCAGCAGCTGAGCCTTACAGGCAGCCAGCATGGCAGCAGGCCTTAGGGTGCCCTGAACCTTTTGCCGAGCTGTCCCAGGCATGGTACTGGTGGTAGCCAGCCTCAGATGGAAGCATGGCCTCTCCCACTCACTTCCAGGTCCAGCATAGGCAGTGGCCAACCACAGATAGCTTTGTAGTTCCAACTGGGTAACCCCAGGCCAATCACAGACAGTGGCTGACCTTGGTTGGCAAGGGAGGCCCTCCCAAGAGGCCCTCAAACTAACATGCCCAGTGGCCAAATTCAGACCACAACAGAGCATCACCCAATTAGCCCAATAAGCAGCACACCCAAAGGGTTATCTCTGCAGGCACCAGAGCCCACTGGGGCAAATCTGCTTCCATGTGGGGAGCCACACATAGCAACTCTTATGCCATGGTCATGTCCAGTACACTTAAGGATCAATCCCACCCACTGATATGCCAATAGCAATCAAGGCTCAACTATAACAAGGGAGCACACAAAAGACAAGTGACACCCTTGGAGCACCTGGCTTAGGTGACCAGGGAGACTGAGCCACTGGGCCCCAAAGACACCTATTAAATAAGGCCACCCTGCAAGACTGGAATATATAGCAGATCTACCAAAAACATAGAAAAAAAACACAAACAGGCAGCCAAGGTGAGGAAATAAAGAAACATGTCCCAAATGAAAGAACAAATTAAAGCTCTGGAAAAAGAACTCAACAAAATGGAGGCAACCAATCTACCAGACAGAGTTCAAAATACTGGTTATAAGGATGCTTAAAAAACTTAGTGAGAACTTCAACCAAGAGATATCAAATATTAAACAGGACATAGAAACTATAAGAAAGAGTCAGAAATGAAGAATACAATAACTGAAATGAAGAGTACACTAGAAGAAATCAACAGATTAGATGAAGCAGAGGATCGAATCAGTGATTTAGAAGATAAGGTAGCAGAAAACACTCGATCAGAGCAGTGACAAAAAAATGAATAAAAAAAAAAATGAGAATAGTTTAAGAAGCTTCTGGATACCAGTGTTTACATCATAGGGTTACCAGAAAGAGGAGAGAGAGAGTAAGGAATTGAAAACCTATTGGAAAAAAAAAAAAAATGACAGAAAACTTTCCTAACCAGGTAAAGGAAATAAACATACAAGCCCAGGACGCGCACAGAGTCCTAAACAAGATGAACCTAAAGAGGCCCACACCAAAACGCATCAGAGTTAAAATGCCAAAGGTCAAAGACAAAGAGAGAATCTTAAAAGCAGCAACAGAAAAGCAGTAAGTTACCTACAAGGGAACTCCCATAAGACTGTCAGCTGATTTCTCATCAGAAACTTTGCAGGCCAGAAAGGGTTGGCATGAAATATTCAAAGTGACGAAAAACAAGAATCTACAACCAAGATTACTCTACCCAGCAAGGCTATCATTTAAAATTGAAGATGAGATTAAATAGCTTTTCAGGCAAGAAATACTAAAGGAGTTCATCGCCACCAA
>NW_011900960.1:0-2482 GCF_000151845.1 Pteropus vampyrus | reverse complement strand
ATGACAAACTCGCAGCTAACATCATACTCAGTGGGGAAAAACTAAAAGTGTTTTTTCCTTAAGATCAGGAATGAGACAAGGATATCCACTTTTACCACTTTTATTCAACATAATACTGAAAGTCCTAGCTACAGCAATCAGACAACAAAAAGAAATAAAAGACATCCAAATAGGAAAAGAAAAATTGAAACTGTCATTATTTGCAGATGACATGATACTATATATAAAGAACCCTAAAGATTCCACCAAAAAAAACCTATTAGAACTGATAAATGAATTCAGTAAAGTAGCAGGATACAAAATTAATATTCAGAAATAGTTTACATTTTTATACACCAATAATGAATTATCTGAAAGAGAACTTAAGAAAACAGTCCCATTTACAATTGCATCAGAAAAATAAAATAAAATACCTAGAAATAAATTTAACCAAAGAAGTAAAAGATTTGTACTGGGAAAATTATAAGACATTGAAGAAAGAAACTGAAGGAGATAGAAATAAAAGGAAATGTATACTTTGCTCATGGATAGAAAACATTAATATTGTTAAAATGCCCATACTACCCAAAGCAATCTATAGATTCAATGCAATCACTACTAAATACCAATGGCAATCACTACTAAATACCAATTAGCAAATAATAGTAAAATTTATATGGAACCGTTAAAGACCCAGAAAGGCCACAGCAATCTTAAAAAGAAGAACAAAGTTAGAAATATCACTCTACAGATATCAAACTGTACTATAAGGGTACTGTAATCAAAATGGCATTGTATTGGCATAAAAAACAGATACATTGATCAATGAAACAGAATCGAAAGCCCAGAAATAAATCCACATCTCTATGCTCATTTAATATATGACAAAGGAGACAATATACAATGGGTTAAAGACAATCTATTCAATAAATGATGGAAAAACTGGACAGATATATGCAAAAACATGAATCTAGACCACCTTCTTACTTCATATACAAGAACAAACTCAAATAGGATTAAAGACTTAAATGTAAGACCCCAAAACTAAAATGCCTAGATAAAAAACATAGGCAGTAAACTCTCTATAATTGCTCCTAGTAACATTTTTTTCTTATAAATCTCCTCGGGCAAGGGAAACAAAAGAAAAAATAAACAAATGGGACTACATCAAATTAAAAAGGTTTTGTGCAGCAAAGAAAACCATCAACAAAATGAAAAGATAACCTACTGAATGGGAGAAGTATTCACCAGTGATATAACCGACAAGGGGTTAATATCTAAAATTTATAAGGAACTGATACAATTCAATACCAAAACAATCCAATTTAAAAATGAGCAAAGTACCTGAATAAACATTTCTCCAAGGAGAACATACAGATGGCCAACAGACAAATGAAAAGATGCTCAATATCACTAATCATGAAAGAAATGCAAATAAAAACCACAATGAGATATCACCTCACACTGGTCAGGATGGCTATAATCAATAAACAAATGACAAATGTTAGTGAGGACGTGAAGAAAAGGGAGCCCTCGTAAAGTGTTGGTGGGATTGCAAACTGGTGTAGCCACTATGCAAAACACTATGGAAATTCCTAAAAAATTAAAAATAGAATTACCTTATGACACAGTAATTCCACTTTTGGGTATTTATCAGAAGAAATTTAAAACACTAATTTAAAAAGATATATGCACCTCCTACATTCATTGCAGCATTATTTACAATAGCCAAGATATGGAAGTAACCTAAGTGCCCGTCAATAGATGACTGGATAAAGATGTGGAACATACATACAATGGAATATTTCTTGGCCGTAAAAAAAGAGTGAAATCTTACCATTTGTGACAACATGGATGGACCTGGAAAGTAATATGCTAAGTGAAATAAGTCAGAGAAAGACAAATACCATATGATTTTACTTGTATGTGTATCTAAAGAACACAATAAACGAACAAACAAAACAGAAACAAACTCATAGATACAGAAAACAAATGGATGGTTGATGGATGACAGGGGAGTTGGAGAGCTGAGTGAAAAAGGTGAAGGGATTAAATAACACAAATTGGTAGTTATGAAATAATCAAGGGGATGTAAAGTGCAGCATAGAGAATGTGGTTAATAATATTGTAGTGACTATAAATAGTGCCAGGTGGGTACTATACTAATCAGGGGATTGCTTCGTAAATTATACAATGTCTAACCACTATGCTGTACACCTGAAAATAATATAAAATAATGTTGAATGTCAACTGTATTTGAAAATAAATAAATAAATAAATAGTAAAATCAAGCAGGGTAAGGAAAATTGAGATCATCCAGTCATGATAAGAATTATAATAGGATGACTTCAACGACAAATGAAAGGAACTTCAAAGCCTTCTGCAGTATAAAATTCACAAAAATCTCTTTTGTGGTTGTAAGCAGCAAAAAGACGATTGATATATGATTTCTATATTAGCATGATTTATATAATTTTATATGTATATGTGTATGTGTGTGTGT
>NW_011900959.1:8164-9754 GCF_000151845.1 Pteropus vampyrus | reverse complement strand
CTAAGGTTAGCCTCTGCACAATAGCTCCTCTGCTATAGTTATGGCCATTCCTCAGAGCCAATCAGCATGAGGGTAAATCTCTCCCATTGACCTGACAATAGCAATCAAGGCTCAACTACAACAGGAGGGCACACACAGCCCATGCAAGGGACACACCTGGAACACCTGGCTCACTAACAAGAGAGATTGCACCACTAGGCCTCACAAGATGCCTACTCCATAAGGCTATTCTATCAAGACCAGGAGACATAGCAGTTCTACCAAATACATAGAAACAAACATAAGGAGTCTGTCAAAATGAGGAGACAAAAAAGCATGTCCCAATGAAAGAAAAGAACAAAACTCTGAAAAAGAACTAAGCGAAATGGAAATAAGTGACCTACGGATGCAGAGTTCACAACACTGGTTATAAGGATGCCCAGTGAACTTAGGTGAAAAGTAAGTGAACTTAGTGAGAACTTTAACAAAGAGATAAGAAACATAACAATGGATATAGAAAACATAAAAAAAAAGGATCAGTCAGAAATGAAGACTACCATAAACTGAAATGAAGAATACATTGGAGAGAATCAACAGTAAGTTAGATGAAGCAGAGGACTGAATCAGCAATATGGAAGACAACACTCAGAACAACAAAAAGAAAAAAGAATTTTTCAAAAATGAGGCTAAATTAAGGGGCCTCTGGGACAACATCAAGCATACCAACATTCAAATCATAGGGGTACCAGAAAAGAGAGCTAGTCATTAAAAACGTATTTAAAGAAATAATGATAGAAACCTTCCCTAACCTGCCAAAGGAAATAGACATACCAGTCCAAGAAATGCAGAGAGTCCTAAACAAGATGAACTCAAAGAGGCCCACACCAAAACATATCATAATTAAAATAGCAAATGTTAAAGACAGAGAGAATCTTAAAAGCCACAAGAGATAAAGCGGTTAGTTACCTACGAGGGAGTTTCCATAAGACTGTCAGCTGATTTCTCAACAGAAACTTTGCAGCCCAGAAGGGACTGGCACAAAATGTTCGAAGTGGTGAAAAGGACCTACAACCAAGATTTGTCTACCTAGCAAAGCTATCATTTAGAATTGAAGGACAGGTAAAGAGTTTGCCAGATAAGAACAAGCTAAAGGAGTTCATCACCACCAAACCAGAATTACAAGAAATGTTATAGGGACATCTTGAAGAAAAAGAAAAAAAAAAGATTAAAAATATGAATAATAAAATGGGATTAACTACATGCTTATTAATAATTATTTTAAATGTAATGGATTAAATGCTCTCATCAAAAGACATATGGCAGCTGAATGAATAAGAAAACAAGACCAACACATATGCTGCCAATAAGAGACTCACTTAAGATCAAAAGATACACACAGACTGAAAGTAAAGGGATGGAAAAGATATTTCATACAAATGGAAATGAAAAAAAGCTGAAAGAACAATGCTTATATCACACAATATAGGCTTTAAAACAAAGGCTATAACAAGAGACAAAGAAAGACCCAGCTTTTCCACTTTGGGGTATTATCCAAAGAAATCTAAAACACTAATTCAAAAAGACAGATGCATCCATATGTTCACTGCAGCA
>NW_011900959.1:0-3019 GCF_000151845.1 Pteropus vampyrus | reverse complement strand
TAGAGGAAGAATAATCCAGACCAAATCAGAACTATTGCCTTAGCTTTATTCTTTGTAGTCTATTTCCAGTTCTGAAGAGGAGAGACTGAAAATTAACTTTAGAACTCACTATATATCCATTTCAACTTGTTGAATATCTGCACATATTACAACTTTTAAGTTTTCATTTCATAATGTTAATTTATTAATTTTCAAAAAATTATTTTTTCTTCCTAACATTGCTACTTAAAAAGTCCCTTCCAAAATATTAGAATTCATTCAGTGCCTCTGTGCAGATATTCACTCTCATTTAACATCAGAGACGGCTGTACTTGATAGATAGCAATTCTAACTGGTTAAACGTCAGTTTTTTCAAAGTTAACAAATAAATAAGTCAGTTAAGACTTCTGAATTTTGATTTATCCAGACTCATCCAGGTGCCTAACACATTACCCTATGATAACATAGGTACATAGATAATAGATGAATGGATGGATAGAGAGATAGATATAAACAGATTTGGGAGCATAAATTATGCCCAGAGGTTCAGGAAAGCCCTCTTCCCATTTTAAAGGTCCCTAAACCCAGTTGTGTATACTGCTCGCCCAGTTCTAGAGAGCTATTGAGTACCAGTAAGATTGACAAAGTGCCTCATCAGTTTATTAACGGTGAAAGCAACGTAAATCACAGATGTTCACAATTTCATCAATCACAGGGATTTAGTGAACCCACAGGTATCTCAAAAAGACTCAGATGAACTGAGATTCAGGGACCAAGTTGGAGATGTTAGAGGCTCTATGAATTTTTCACCTCCCATGAACTCACTGAATGTAAAGCAACACCTGAGAGAAATCCAAAAAATAGCTGAGTAAGTCCAACACACTGGACAACTGAGAAAAGACTGAGACAGACTCTTGCCGTAAAGCCCTCCTCCAGCACAGTGCCCTACACTCAGGAGGGAGCCCCCAGCTCCCAGCTTCTCCCTGAGAAGCAAAAAGTTTTGGACCACACAACTGGTGCCCCAGCTTTGAAGGCTCCCACCCATGAAATGGGCTCCCATATCACGTAGCTCTGAAAGCCAAAGGGGGCTTGCATTTGTGAGTGCCACACAACCATAGCAAACAAAGAAGCAGTTCTTAACAAGTACACATGCACTCATCTTAACTATCTCCCCAGGGCTCAGCACAGAAGCAAGAAAAAAAAAAAAAAAACCTTCTCCCAGTCTTTCCCTGAAAGAAGTTTGACTTCACCTAGGTGTGGCTGCAATCCTCCCAGAAGCCCAGGGAAGCTGGTGGGCACTTGCCCTACCTTTTCCCCACTGCATGATCCAATAATAAAACCAAATCACCAGCATCTTCCTGCAATAAGCTTGTCCACACATCTAGCCCCTCAACTTTTTCAGGTACCATTCAAGCAACAGGCATCCAACTTACCTAACTCTGAGAGTCAATGGGGCTTGTGTTCACAAATTCCACAAGACTTTAGCAAACAAAGAAGCAGTTTTTAAACAGGCACAGAAGCACCTTCCACAGCTATACAGACAGGACCAACACAGAGAAAGGAAGCCGGCAAAAATGCCTCTATCTCAGTTTGCCTCTAGCAGAGGTTTGACTGAATATTTTCCCATCTGTTGCCTGAGGGTCTGGCTTCTAATCAGCTTCATCTACAATCTAGAATTGACTACAATTCTCCCCTTTGGGACACTGGCAGCAAGTCTTACTTAGCATACTCTCCACTACTGGGAGCCACAGGGAACACAGGCAATCACTCTTGGTGTACAGGAACTGGAGCCAGGCTGATTGACAAAGTTTATCTCCTGTATGAGACAAGTTTACTAAGACTGGAAGAGGTGGTTGTTTTATCTAATGTGCAGAAATTAACACAGAGAGTCACAGAGATTTGAGGAGAAAAAAATCTAGAAGCACTATTAGAACTCAGAATGACCAAGTTGAGAATTTTTTCTCTATTTCAGGACTGCAAATAGTCTTCTGACAATAGCATTCCATCACTAAACTCTTTTGTCTACTATTTAAACTAGTTTTTGCTTTTAATTGAAAAAAAAAAGTAACATATACATAGGAAAACAGGGAAACATAATCCAATGTATACAATAAAAATTAAATCTCCTTTCAACTCCAAATTCTCCCAATTCTACCGCTCAGAGAAACTTTACAGTTTCTTGTGTATCCATTAAGACATCTTGTATTTAGAACAACTTGCTGGTTATAAAAATAGTCACAAGGTTGTAAAGTACAGTACAGAGAATACAGTCAATAATATTGTAATAACTATGTGTGGTGTCAGGTGGGTACGAGACTTATTGGGGGATCCCTTTGTAAGTGATATAAATGTCTAATCACTACCTTGTACACCTGAAGCTAATATAATATTGTATGTCAACTGTAATTGAAAAAAAATTAAAGACATCTATTTAATGGCATCATACACACAGCTTTGCATCTTGCTTTTTAATGCTAGGGCTATTTCTATATTAGCACAAATATATTTACATCTTTCTCTTTAATAGTGATATACTATTCTACAGTATGAATCACTCATAATTTATTTAATCAATCTCCAGTTGATAGATATATTTTATACATTTATATTTATGGGGTTACCATTTCAAATTTGATAGGACTGACCAGAATATGGAAAAACTTTCAGCCCTTACCAGGTAAATATTTAATATTAAAGTAGGCTCCCTTGAATTTTCACTCCCTCTTTATTTCCTTGTTCCTTCCTTTTTTTTTTTTTTTTTTTTTTTTTTTTTTTTTTTTTTTTTTTTTTTTTTGCAGAAACAATCTCTTTCTTCCTCAAGCCTCCTGTGATTTTTTATCTGATCTTCAGTCAAATAAATTCTTGACCATCAAGGAGTTCTGGGCTCAAGATAGATACTTCATAAATATTTAAGGGTTTGTTGAACAAAGGTATGGGAAATGCCGGGCCTCCTTCATAAGTCTGCAACTCTGGGCAAGAACTTATGAGGACATTATGTGATGCTCCTCCATTTCCTAATAGAATTTTGGTTCCCTCCCCA
>NW_011900958.1:2546-4835 GCF_000151845.1 Pteropus vampyrus | reverse complement strand
TACAAATAGTATTCACAGTAGTTTATTTGTTGGTGTCCACCTCCTTCACTTCTGGGGACACCAGTGAGCCCAGTGCTAGCCAAGAGACAGCTATGATGTGTTAGTCCATCTCTGTAGACAGTTGCTTATTAGTGAAATGGATCATAGCCAGATTTGGAGAGTCTTAGCATAACCTGAAAGGGACCTTCTCAATTATCCATTCCAACTTTTTAATCTAAGAGGAAAAAGTGCTTCTAGGCCTCTGCTGGATTGGAACTCTGATGTGCCTCTCCTTAAAAGAACTTTAAGACTGTTGCTGCTGGCCAAAGGACCGAGAAGTTAATAGCATGACCAAACTCTTAAAGCCTAGAAGGTTCTCAGCACTTTCTAATTTTCATGGTCTCTCCTCTTCTGACTTGGTATTTGTTTTCCCAATTGCTTTCTCTCAAATGAGCTGATGCTGCCTAGTTTTGAGAAGCCGCACAGGCTCTCTAGACTTGGCTAGGCCTTCTTGGTACACAGTCCGCATCTGGCTATGACCCACCTGTTCCCCCGCCTGTTTCCCGGATGCCCTACTAAAGGAGGGGAGGAGTTCTTCCCTCAGAGTGGGCGGGAGGTAGGAGCCTGCCAGAAGTTGCACAGCTGGGATTATTCAGTGCGAGCCTGGGGCGGGCAGGCCCAGCCCCAAGTGGAAATTGTTCTCCATCAAATGCAGGCCAGCTCCATTTGCCACACCTTCTTCACACGAAATATTCTCTCGGTTTTTTTGGAAAGTAACTTTATACTAGGCCGGCCAAGTTGAAGCGAGGAGTTGAAATTTTAGCTTGGGTGAATTGGGAGGCAGAAACAAAAATGACACGGTGCAAGATATTATCCTTTTTGCCCATTCCGACGCTGATTACATGGCCCCCAGCTGGAATGTGGAGCACGCACCGCGGAGCACACACTGAAGCAGCTGGAATTTATCAGTGGACCCCATATTAACCCATTGGTTCCAGGAGCTGGGATTTCCTGAACCAAAGCACTAATTTTTGCACATTTTGTTACCTTCTCATTCTGACTTTTCAGGAAGCAGGGAGCATGTGTGGGCCAAAAGCCCCCCAGAGGTGGCAGCAGATCCCAGGAGTTCAGAGGGAAAGGAAAAGACAACTTGAATAGCCAGTTTCTTCATTGTTCCTAGCAGGGATGCTGAGGCCTCCACGTTCCTGCCCAATGCTATACCTTTTCCTCCAGCCTTTGGAAAACAAAACCCTAAACAGCATTGATCCTCATCACTGCTCCCTTACATAAACATGGGGATCTTGCACTGGAGAGGCAGAATTCCCACTTTATCAGAAGGGGTGCCATCAGGTCCCAAGGGAGCTAAGTGCCCTCCTTCCGCTGGACCCAGAGTCTGTGAGTGCAAGGGCTGGGGGCGGGGTGTCAGAGGAGGCCAGACAACAGCAGGCAAACTTCTTACGCTCTTTCATGATTGGCTTAACGCCACTCTTGTCCCTTTTTCTGAGAGTTGCACAGAGCTCACCCACAGGAGCCCACTGGTAGCAGGAAACTAAACAGGAAACTAAGTTACAGTAAGATGGACGGCAAATTCACACCTCGACCAGTTAGTCTGTTTCCACCTCTGCTAATCAGCCACAGCACCCCTAGTTCATGGAACACAATGAACTTGAGAACTCATACCTGAGAAATCCTAGTCCAGTGCGGAGCGCGGTTTAGGATCCAGTCAGTGGTAGTTCCTGCTGCCCACTTAAGATCTCCTGCATCTTATGCTCATGTAGAACTTTTCCTACAAAGACGATGACAATTCATGGTCAAGTGACTGGTGAGTAAATAGTGCTGGTATTTTCCAATGAGTTGCAAATGTTCAGGACACTGTGGCCAAGTCTACACATATCTGGAGCATATTTTGCCCTCATGTACCCCCGCTGCCAATTTCCTAGACACCCCCCAGCCCCGGTGGACCCCGCCTCAGCCAGGAGATCAGAGGCCTCCGTTTTCAGGAAGCATATCGGCTGGATGGAACTGCCCATAAGACCCTCCACACATCCCACCACAGCCCAGGGGGGTAGGGTGAGGCGCCCAGGATTTGAGAGAAAATAGCAGAACCCTTGGTACTGGCCTCGTAGCCTAGAGGGGGTGGCTCTCTCCCAGTGCATGGGGCCTTTTCCAAACTGTTATGGGGCCCCAGGGTTTCAGCGCTCACGTGCATGAAGGAAGGCAGCTGTCTGGAGACCAGGACTGAGGTGGAAGCAGCGGCCCCCCATCTTCTGGCTGCCAGCTGGCGACAAAAAAGGAGGGAGTGCAGCAGCG
>NW_011900958.1:0-386 GCF_000151845.1 Pteropus vampyrus | reverse complement strand
TTTCATGGTCCCCCTTCTGTGTGCCAAGTGGCTCTAACTCCTGACGCCTGCGATAGGGCTGTCAATTAGCCAGTGAAATCAGAGGGTGGACTGACGGACTGACAGCCTGCCTGGCAACCATCCTGGGGGGTCTTCACTCTCCCTTTCTCAATATACGATTTCAGCCTTAGGATTCCCAGTGGGCAACCTGATGCAAATAAAAGACCCAGGTGGGGCTTCCAAGGTCAACACCGACTCCTCAGGCTTTGGCTCGGGCTCGGATGGGTGCTGGCCCTAAGGAAAAGCAGGGCTTCCTGGTCCCCGCTGCCCCCTCCCGGCCAGCAGCTTCCTTCCCCTGGTTTTGTAATCTCTGCTGATTGCCAGGCACTTTCCATTGTATGTGACTT
>NW_011900957.1:874-2835 GCF_000151845.1 Pteropus vampyrus | reverse complement strand
TTCAGCATTTGGCATAATGAATGTAAATATTGCATGTGATAGAAAAATAATCGAACACCTTCTTTATTTAAAACAGGTTTAATTAATGTCAAGAGCTGTAACAAGTGGTAATCTCCCCCTACTTGTCTCCTTCTCACCCTGTGTGCAAATGCTCCCCGCTGCCTTGTTTACCTGCAAACTTTAGAGTCTAAATGCACAGGAGGGAGTTTATGCTTTATTTCTAAAGCTCTCTTCTTTCCTTCAGAGATAGCTCTTTCCGTTAGAGAAACTATTCCCAAAGCCTCTCAAAAATTCTTTTCTCATAGACAAGCTCTGTGTCTTGCACTTCTTGCGGTGACCTACACAGCCCCACTCCAGGTTTACAGGCCTAACCATCAGGAGCAGGAATGTAGGTCATCTTTATCGGCTACTGCCTAACAACTGGACTCCTTTCTTCTCTCATTCTGCCTTCAGATTGACTCCACAGGGATGCTAAACAAGACAAAAAACTGGTTGGGTGTCAAAAGCAAATGTCAAGAAAACAGAGAGAATTGTATTAGGCTTACAAAGTAGCCAGGAGGGATTCTTCTGGTGAGCCACCTTCCTTGGGAGTGAAATGGCAAGCCTGCTGAGCATCAGCAGAGTAACATTAGCAGAGGGGCCAAAGTCATGGAAGAATCCATCTCTCTGTCTATTAAACATTTACATACTATTTTATAATTTCTAAAGCAAGACACATTAATTTTGATTGTCTATACGATAGTTTTAGACTTAGGTCATTAAAGACATCTAATAGGTTTTAAGGGTAGGTCTTTAAATAAAATTTCTTTTGTGTCTTGGCTGGTGGTTGAATATTACCATAGAATAAATGTTCAGTGTTATTTTCTAGTTTCTTGTAGTATCTAGGAAAATAGAGTGGTGACCAAGTAACAGGGCATCAACAGGGTAAAATGATTGATTGTCAAAGGGCCTGTTACTCACCATAACTATTCCAAGGATTTAGAGTATCTTATCTGCCTGGGGTTTGCAAATTGCAGATACTCTATCTTGCTTAATTAGTTTTGTTTTAAATCACAGTTTTCATAAAACAAATAAACCTAGGCAAACACTGACATCCCTTTAGATCAGAGACTATTAATTCCAGAGTCCTTAACCTCATGAGATGATTTCTGAGCAATCCAAACCTGAAGTGACTGGCTGTTTTCCTTGTCAAGCAGTGTTAGTAATTCAAGGGTTACCTGCTCTCTCAAAGATCTAATTTTCCTTCATATTTAAACATGAAGAGAAACATTGACACCAAAAAGTACTTTCTTATAGTACAGTTTCATGTTGGTATAAAAATACTTTGATTTGCTTAAAAGTCATTTAATAATTCCAAATCAAAACACATTCATAATTTATAGTTGTTGTTTTTTTTTTTACTTAAGAAATGAAGCTAATTCTGATTTATTTTGAATATCATTTGAGGACATTTAAACTTTAAATGTATATTTGTGGTTGTGAAATTTGCTTTCTATATTTATGGAGGACTTGAGTGTCTGATTTAAAACCAAAATATTGCAAAGGAATGAATCAAAGCTGAAGATGTTTTTTAATTACTCCTGTGAAAAGCTCCCTGGCTCTGTAAAAAAAAAAAAAAAAGTATTTGGTGTATATTTTCTGTAACATGAAAGCTTTCACAAATGAAGCAGAAATCCAGACATATGTGCACCCACCAGAACTGTGAGGAATGACAATGGGAAAAGAAATTTGTCCTCATTATAAACACTCCAATTCCCCCACCACAGATCAGTCTTAAGAAACTGATGCTACGGCCATGCTACCCTGAACAAGCCCTATCCTGTCTGATCTCGGAAGCTAAGCAGAGCCGGGCCTGGTTAGTACTTGGAGCGGAGACCACCTAGGAAGACCAGGTGCTGTAGGCATAAAAAAGAAATAAAAAGAAATAAATAAGGGATTGTAAGCTGACAAGGTCCTTGCAA
>NW_011900957.1:0-824 GCF_000151845.1 Pteropus vampyrus | reverse complement strand
TATATTTTCTGTAACGTGAAAGCTTTCACAAATGAAGCAGAAATCCAGACATATGTGCACCCACCAGAACTGTGAGGAATGACAATGGGAAAAGAAAATTGTCCTCATTATAAACACTCCAATTCCCCCACCACAGATCAGTCTTAAGAAACTGATGCTACGGCCATGCTACCCTGAACAAGCCCGATCCTGTCTGATCTCGGAAGCTAAGCAGAGCCGGGCCTGGTTAGTACTTAGAGCGGAGACCACCTAGGAAGACCAGGTGCTGTAGGCATAAAAAAGAAATAAAAAGAAATAAATAAGGGATTGTAAGCTGACAAGGTCCTTGCAATCTGTGAGGTCAATCAAGGGTTGCCTTGCCTAAAAAAAAAGAAAAAGAAAAAAAAAGAAAGAAAGAAACTGACAAAATTTGTTGTCTCTCATCTTATTCTGCCTTTTGCTGAGTAACCTTTCTCTCTTGAAGCCCGTAAATTGATTCCTGTTATTGAAAGGGTCTCGACTAGAACAAAGGTAGATAGGTTCCTTTCACCAGGCATCTGCTTTTCCATGCCTGAAACCTCTCTCCCCCACATCAGCGCCCTCTGGGCTCTATGCTCTATGACTGAACCAAAGAGTTAATACTTATACATAACATGTATAAGTATGTATAAGTCTCAGTGTCTCAAAGTGTTAGGTCTCCCATTTACCAGTTAGAATTCAATATCTCTCAAACAACGTTGGGAAGTGACTCTAAGAGTAATCATCCCAGGCCCTTTGGTAGATGGGTGGGACAGATAGTACTGGCAGAACAGACACAGCTGCCTCGCTAGCTCCTGTAATGCTTT